>NW_028227267.1:77306351-77388851 GCF_978045245.1 Mus caroli
TCTGTCTTGCAAACTCCATTTGTTTATATATATATATATATATATATATATATATATATATATATCAGACTTAAACCTACTATTTACATACTGTTGTATAAAGATGTGAATTCAAATCCTTGTCACAGTACATGCAGCCCTTAAGCAACTCTGGGATACTATGCTTAACACAAATATATTATGTTATAAGCAGGTATGGGTGTCTATCTCTGGATTTCCAAGGTTCTGTAATATGTGACAGTGTCATTGAAGACTCAAATCCTCTTCTTTTATTTTAAATCCTATCACTGAACAAAAATAGAGCTTTTGACTTCAAGACCTTAAGGTATAATGCCCAAAGCCTACGATTTGTCTCTGTGAACATACTAGGCAGGGAGGTCATATCCTTTTATTGAAAGAGCTGTGTTTTATCTGAAGTATGGTTTCTGCAATGCCTAACATTTAATATACTTTGGTTTGAGCTAATTCAACATGATAAAACTCCTCTGAGACTGTGACTGTGTCACCAAGAGCATGGAAAAATCAAATTAGGCCATAAAATTCAGCTCGCTCAATATATATTACAAGAGAAAAATATGCTAAACAAGGTTGAATGTCTTATTGTGTAGAAATTTTGAAATTGTTAAGAGGATTATAATTGGTTAAGTTAAGAAAGACAACTCTTGGAAAATTATTAAACAAATATGAAAAAATGAATTTTAATTAATTCTGAGAATATAAAATGAAAAATAACCAAAGTAAATATTTTGGTTTGAAACTTTGTACAGTGATGAAAACATCATGTCATTTCATAGTTTGTAAAGGAACATTTTTGATGACTGAAGCTACTATTTAACTTTACCATATAGTATCAATACATTTTTGATGTTTAATTATTTATTTCCCATTCTACCTGTAAAACACCTTTATTTGAGAATTTCTAAGCGCTTTACATAATGATTTCCTAATACAAGTGAATTAATATAGAAAGCCTGCATATGGTTAAAAATGTAATTTTCCTGTGGCTACTTCAAAAGTCTGGAAATTTTTTTCAAGGTTTAGCCATGATGCTTGTTCTACCATCCAATACGAACTTGGACCTAATAACTGGAAAAACATTAACTACTAAAGTGTAGAGTGTTGTTATGGACTCTTTTGTTCACCATGGTTTTCTTCTTCCTGTGTTCTAAATCTGGGACAAATATAAGTAATAAGTAAAAATCCTAAATATGAAGTCATGCCTACTAGATTGTATAGCTCTTTCAAAACAAAGCAATTCTTGAAGCATAGTAAATATTTCTTTTTATTTATTCATTTTACATCCTGTTCACTACCCCCTCCAGTCAACCTCTCCCACAGTCCTTCCCCCTACCTCTTTCCCTTCTTTTGTGAGAGGGTGCCCTCTGCCAGTATCCCCACATGCTGGCACATCAATTCTCTGCATGGTTTGGTGCATGCATTTCCACTAAGGCCAGACTATACAGTGCAGCTGGAGGAACGTATCCCATAAACAAGCAATAACTTTTGGAAAAGCCTTGCTCCATTTGTTTGAGTCCCTCATCAAGGCCAAGCTGCACATCTACATATGTGCATGGAGGCTCAGGTCAAGCTTATGTATGTTCTTTGATTAGTGAATCAATCTCAGATCCCCAAGGGTCCAGGTTAGTTGACACTTGGTCTTCCTGTATAGGTCCTATCCTCTTTGGACTGCAACTCTTCCTCCTATTCTACCATAAGAGTCACTAACTTCCATTCATTGTTTGGCTGTGGGTGTCTGTATCTGTTTGAGTCAGCTGCTGGGTGGAGCCTCTCAGAGGACAGCCATGCTAGACTCCTGTCATAACAGAGTATCTTTGATAGTGTCAGGGATTGGTGCTTGGTTATTGGCTAGTCATTCCTCAATCTCTGCTCCATTCCCTATCCTTGCATTCTTGTAGACAAGATAAATTTTGGGTTGAAATTTTTGTGGATGGAATGGTGTCCCTATCTCTCAACTAGGGTTCCAACTTGCCTACAGGTGGCCTCTTTAGTTTTCATATCCTGAATGCTAAAAGTCACAACAAAGGTCACCCCCATTAATTCTTGTATGGTGTGTGTGTGTGTGTGTGTGTGTGTGCATATGTATATGTATATGGCAAGATTTCACCCTGCTTCTATGTGGGTGACTTGTGAGGTCTTCTGTCTCCTTCAATATTCTGGAGATTCTGCTCTCATATGGCAGGAAGGAAAGAGAGTGCATGAGAACACCCATCAACTTAATATGTTTTAAGAAGTCTTCATCCTTACTTATTTAGCTCCCAAAGCTGACACCTCCTCATATCTGTGCACTGTTGAACTTGCCTACTGGCGGCCTCTTTAGGTTTCATATCGCGAATGCTAAGAGTCACAACAAAGGTCACCCCATTGATTCTTGTGGTGTGTGTGTGTGTGTGTGTGTGTGTGTATGGCAAGACTTCAGGTAAAAAAAAATTACCATTACTTAAAAATAGCTCTTGTCTCTTGTTATGATGGGGATGGAGCTCATTGATTTCTGAATGCTAGGAATGTGTTCTGTTAATGAATTTCATTATAATTTATCATCCCCCATTTTTTAATTTTTTTATTTTACTTTTTAGTTTCATATATATATATATATATATATATATATATATATATATATATTCCTTTATTTACATTTCAAATGTTATCCCCTTTCCCATTCCCTCCCCCCAAAATCCCCTATCCCATCCACCTACCCCTGCTTCTATGAGGGTGACTTGTGAGGTCTTATCTCTCCTTCAATATTCTGGAGATTCTGCTCTCATATGGCAGGAAGGAAAGAGGGCATATGAAAACACCCATCAACTTAATATGTTTTAAGAAGTCTTCATTCTTACTTATTCACCTCCCAAAGTTGACACCTCCTCATATCTGTGCACTGTTGAATTTCAACAGGAATGCTGGAATGGAACACCACCATTCATGCCAAATCCGACTGAAGCAAATTATGCTGAGATGGAAAAAATCATTTGGGAAAAAAGAGCTCTGTTAGTTAACAGTATGATACCTTATTCCCTGACATTATTCTTGTCAATCTACATGCTTGGAGATAGTTGTGAGATAGAGAGTTATAAGTATCCTTTAATTTTAAGAAGTCTTGATTTAATAGGAGACAAGTTTTGTGGGGTTTTTGGTATTATTCTTTTTGTATTGTTGTATTTATATTTTGATTAAAATATCAAGTATGAATAGACAGTATTTTGATTAAAATACATGATAGTTGAAATTATGTCTTCACTGATTTACTTATATCTAAGGGATTAATGTTCACCAAGGCTGTAACTAGTTACATTGCCAATGTAAGGAGAAAAAGACAATTGGAAAAGGTTATAGGGCTATACTTCTATGACTTTTAAGAATGTTGAACGGTTTTCTTGAAGCATGTTCGGGTTGGTAGCCAATTGATTCTAAATGGAATGCCCTAACTTCTTCCCTTCAATTTGTCGCCTACTTACATCTGAGAAGTCTGTGACATTAAATTTCATAGATCTTCCATAATCCCATGTTTTTCTTCATATGCCAGACATCAGAAACTAAATTCAATATTGCCTCTAAAACTTTAGTAAATCATCGTATAAGGAAACATTCTTCTTGATTTATTCGTGTTTGGTAAATTTAGTTGTAGCCTCTAATGCCCATATTTTACTTTGTCAAATTCTAAAGTATGTCTCTGTAAACCTATGAGATATTTTCCCATTGGATATAGCTCTTTACTCCTCACATATTATATACAGACTACAGGCTTCCTTCCGTCTGCTTCTTCCAGCTTCTCCACACCTCTCCTATCCTTATCTACTCCTTACAGTGTCACAGTAGAAAAATAAAAGAAACAGATTTCTCATGGATAATAAAAATGAGAACTAATACATTGGCATAGGACAAAATTAACAAACAGGAAGGAAAAAAAATCACAAAATAGAACACTCATTCACAGAGTCAGTAAGTCTGGAATACTATGAAAACATTAAAATGTAAGCATATATATATATATATATATATATATATATATATATATATATATATGTGTGTGTGTGTGTGTGTGTGTGTGTATACACATTCCCAAAGTATATGTATGTATACACACACATATATATGCATATATACATGTATATACACATGTATATGTATACACATACACACACACACACATTGAAGCCACTGAGTTTGTTTTCTGTGGGCCATATATAGATGGGTAAACAGCTTACAAGAGCAATTTTATTTTAGTAGTGATACTTCCTAGGAGAAAACTAAAAATTAATTTGTAAGTGGTTATCAATAGGAAATAGCTTCTGGTTTAAGAATAGGGGCAGGCTTTCACTTCTCCTTTCATCTCTAGGACTCTATCTGGCATAGACCTGCTGTGCAGGTCCTGTACTGATGCCTCTGCATTGGGAACCAGGGGATTATTGGTACAAATCAAATATTAAAGCAATGTGTATAAATAGCATTGATTGATTTGATAAATAAGCCCCGATTTGAAGTAAAGATAAGTTACATATCAAATGTGTCACATTGTGAAGATTATTCTCAATTAACTACTATATTTTCTGACTAAAAAACATGTGGGTATAAATATTATATGTTGAAAGTATAATGACTTGATTTTGTTTCTTGATAAAGTGATAAACTACCCTGAGAGAAGCAACCTAGGAGAGAAAGAACTATTTTTTAACCTCATAATTTCAGGTTACAATGTATCATTCTGGGAAGGTCACGATGACAGGAATTTGAAATAACTACATGTACAGTCAAGGGTAGAGGACGAATGTGTGCACATAATAAAAATGGCCATATTATGAAAAGCAATCTACAGATTCAGTGCAATCCCCATAGAAATTCAACACATGTTTTTTGTTTTTTTGTTTTTTATAGAATTTGAAACAGCACTTCTCAACTTCATATTGGTAAAACAAAAAACTCAGGTTAGACAAACAATCCTGAACAATAACAGAATTATGGGAGGAATTACTATCCCTGACCTCAAGCTGTACTACAGAGCAATTGTGATTAAAACTGCATGGTATTGGTGCAGAAACAGACATATTGATCAATAGAGTAGAATCAAAGACCCAGAAATAAATTTACATAACTATGGACATTTGATTTTTGATGAATAAGCCTAACCCATACAATGGGAAATAAAAAACATCTTCAACAAATGGTGCTGGTATAAGTAGATCTCTGAATAATAAAAAAGAAAAAAGTAAATTGACCCTACACAAAACTGAAGTTCAATGGATCAAGGACCTCAACATAAAACCAGATTCATTAAATCTCATGGAAGAGAAAGTGGGAAATAGCCATGAATGCATTGGTAAAGGAGACAAATTCCTGAACAGAACAACAATGGCTCAGGTTCTAAGAACAGCAATTGATAAACAGGACCTCATGAATCTGTAAAGCATTTTTGCAAAGAAAAGGTGATTGTCAATAGGACAAAATGTCAGTCTACAGATTAGGAAAGGATCTTCACCAACCCTACATCTGACAGGGGCCTAATATCCAAAATTTATAAAGAAATCAAGAATATAGACACCAACAACCCAAACAATCCAGAATGATTAAGATTAAAAGAGATAGCGCAAGGGGAACACTCCTTCATTCCTACTGGGATTGCAGACTTGTACAACCACTTTGGAAATCAGTTTGGCAGTTTCTCAGAAAACTTGGAAGAGTTCTACCTCAAGACACAATTATACTATTACTGGGCATATACTGAAAAGACATTCCACCACCTCATAGAGACACTTGTTCCACTATGTTCACATCATCATTATTCATAATAGCCAGAAACTGGAAACAATCTAGATGTCCCTCACCTAAAGAAAAGATGAAGAAGATGTGATACATCTACACAATGGGATACTACTCAGCTATTAAAAACAAAGACATCATGAATTCTGCAGCAAATGGGTGGAGCTTGAGAATATTATTCTGAGTGAGGTAACCCAGTTCCAAAAGATATGCATGGTATGTACTCACTTATAAGTGAATATTAGCCATAAAATATAGGAAGCCTATGCTACACTCCACAGACCCAAAGAAGCTAGAAAAGAAGGAAGTCACAAGCAAGGATGCTTGAAACTCATTTAAATGAAGGGAGGGACCTGGGTGATGGAGGAGATTGGGAGCAGAATGAAGGGTTTCAGCATGAGGTGTGTGGAGGGACAGGAAAAGTGACCAGATAGCCACAAGAATTAATGGAAATCTGCAACTGACTGTGGTGGGGAGGAGGGGAGCATCTCCAAGACATGATGAGATCTAAAATAAGGGAGATATTTAAGAAAGGTTTGCAACCCCATAGGAAGAACAACAATATCACCCAACCAGATACCCCAGAGCTCCCAGGGAATAAAACACCAACCAAGGAGTACACACGGAGGGACCCATGGCTCTAACTGCATATGTAGCAGAGGAAGGATGGCCTTGTCAGTCATCAATGAGAGGAGAGGCCTTTGGTCCTGTGAAGGCTCAATGCCCCAGTGTAGGGGAATGCCAGGGCAGGTAGTTGGGAGTGGGTGGGAGGTTGGGGGAGCACCCTCATAGAAGCAGGGGAAGGGTAATGTATAGGGATTTACAGGTGGTGGAAATTGGGAAAGGGGATAACATTTGAAATGTAAATAAAGAAAATACCCACTAAAAAGATTGAGATGAAAATAAAAAATAAAAACTTATTGGATACATAAGTATAAATATTATACATCTGAACAGGCAAAAGACTCCATAAATAAAGCTCTTATTATTAAGACTGGTAGCCTGAGTTTGGTCACAATGACCCATATTTTATAAAGTGCGATGGATTGGTTCCCACAAGATTTTCTCTAGCCTCCACATGAGTGATCTAGCACACATTTCCCAGATCCCACAAATACATAAATGTAACTTAAAACACTACCTCCTTATTGTCACTGTCTCATGAATTCTGTGTAATTTGATTAATACATATCTTAGTAATGATTTGTACATTGAGAAGCAAACTAAGCTTTTATGTAGTTTTTGTGCAGTTACAAAATTGATGATTAGATTAATTTACAATTTGGGAAAGACATATCTATTTGGAAGAAAACCACTTCTTAAAGATGCCCATGTTATTAAGTGTTTGCTGAGTGTTTGCTAATAGAGTTAGTTGCAAAACAAATGGCCCTTAAATATGCTGATATTCACGGTGGGAAATATTGGGAATTATTTAAATAGATTCAGGGTCATTTCCTAGTCTTTAAAAGCAAAGGGTCAGAGAAATGGCCACAATAATGCAGAATGAGAAAAGTTTCCCCTGCCATCGAGGCTGTGAACATGGAGAAAGAGGATACAATCCAAATGATATACATATGCCAGAAATTGCAACTAACAAAGAAAAATTTTCATCATGGAGTCATTGGAGAGGAAAATAGTCATGCTGGCAACTTAGTTTGATTGCAGTGAGGTCTCTTTTGATTTTCACAGAAATGCAAGGTCTATTTCTTTTTTTTTTCTGTCTTCAATAATTTTTAATTAGATATTTTCTTTATATAAATTTCAAATGCTCCCCCGAAAGTTCCCTATACCCTTCCCCCGCCCTGCTCCCCTACCCACCCACTCCCGCTTCTTGGCCCTGGAATTCTCCTATACTGGGGCATATAAAGTTTGCAATACCAAGGGGCCTCTCTTATTCCAGGGTACATCAAGAGACATACAATGCAGCATCATAGCTATGTGCAATGTTTATATTCTCCTATATCAGGGACCTCTTTGTGAATTATAGAACATGTCCTCTGCACCTGAATATGACATACAGGCAGGCCACACAGTTCATATTCTTTAATACCTAAATTATCAATGTTCACTTCCACTGCCACTTATCTTCCTAAAGCAAGTGGTCTCCTAGGTGGTCTTCAGATGCTACCTGTTCAAAATACATAAGAGGCACATTGAACAATCTATCAATTGATATAAATGATTATATTTGAATTCAAATACATACAAGCAGGATTTTTAAAAGTAAAATGTTTACTATTACACAGTTAATTCTAGAGAGATGTGATTTTAATATCTGCAATGACCAATGGAATATTTGAGTTTTAGAGTTATCAGTCATGATTGATATTTAAACACTAGAATTTCAGTTTTCAGAGACATGTGAAGCAAGCAAGCAAACAAACAAACTATAAAGCCATTAAAGTTCTCAATACACTGGGGAAAAAAATCTCTCTGTGTTACACTGTGACTACTTTGATCAAAACTGTGTTGCTACTTACCTCTTGGGTATTAAAGCTTGTCCCAGCAGAATTTGTTTAAGCTGGAAAGATAATTCAACTCTTTCTAAGGATTTCAAACCTGTCTATAAAATAGAATGATTTAGTCTAAACAATATGTCATTATATAGTAAAAAATGCCAAGACTCTAAAGAGACTTTTCTTATCAGCTTGTGCCATTATTAATCTTGAAATTTGCATGATAAAAGAAAAGTGTAATTAAATGAACAGTGGATATCAACCTCTTGCCTGATGATTACCATAAGAAAACAATCAAGGGAAAATAAGACTGATAAACAGAGAGCATTAACATTAAGGAGACACAAATCGTGGGAAATAATTATCCATTCATGAACAGATAAATAAAATACCAGAGACAAATGAGGAAATGAAAATATGTCCAACAGAGTCGAAGGCTGTGCTCTGCTTTCTTGGGCTGCATCACCAGCGCTCCCTCCGATCTAAATGAAGCCTTGATTGGATTTGAAAAGACTTTTTTTTTCTTTCAAAATACCTTAGGAGAGCAATCCACCTTTAAAATCTATCCCTTGGAACAAAGGGAGCTGACTTACTTAAGCGTTTTTTTAATATTGAACTCAGAAAAAAATTGCTCCTAGCTGAAATAGACATAAATATGAATTTAGATTCAACCATTAAAGAGAACACAACAATAATAACCCATCCTTCTCTAGTCAATCAGAATCTTACCTTAAGTGGAGAAATTTTAATGAGAAAAAATAAAATTTCAGATATGCAAAACCCCAAATGACTAGTTCCACAGTCCAAGCTGCTCTTTATAAATATAGTTCATTTGTGAGACCAGGGTTGACATTCTGTTAAGAGATGCCTGTCCTATTTCTGTGAAGAGAAACCATGAACAAGAAAACTTTTATAAAAGATAGCATTTAATAAGGCTTGCTACAGTTTCAGAGGGTAGTTCATTATCATCATGGCCGAGATCATGACAGCATGCATACCACTTCAGTGGAAGCAGTAGATGAGAGCTTTATATCCTTGTCCACATGTAGCAGATAGAGAGGGAGAGACCAGGTCTGGCATAGGCTTCTGAAATCTCAAACCCTACCTCCACTGACACACCTCATCCAACAAGGCCATACTTCCATAAATAAGTTCACAACTCCTCATCATTTCCAGAGAGTTTCAATAACTTGGGATCAACTATTCAAACATGTGAAGCTATGGGAAAGATTCTCATTCAAACCTCCATATGGGGATAACTGGAAAACTATTTAATTGTTGTTGTTGCTTTTCCAGTCAAAAACCCACAGGAGAACAATCCACATTTAAAATCTATCCCTTGAAACAAACGGAGCTGATTTTCTTAAGTATTTCCAACATGGAACCCAGAAAAATCTACTCTTGAATTAAATGGGTATGAATATGGTTTTAGATTCAACCATTACAGAGAACAAAGAAATGATAACCCATCACTCAGAAAGAAGTAGAGAATTACTCAGTGTGGCCATTTATGTTCCTGGAGGTTTGAGCTTTCGAGCCCTTCCAGCTCTTTTGTTGTAACTATGTCATCCCTGCTCCTGTGATTAACTTCAGTTCATCTCAGCTCTGCATTAAAGATGGCAATTTCCTCAATGATCTCCCTGCCTTGTCTGTTGCCCTCTATAATTTGATTTAAATAAATATTTAACAGATGACTATGAATACTGACTTTTCCTCTTTGAGATACAACAATAGCTCCCATGGTTGATATGACTTCCAGAATAGGTAGTGCAAACCACACCTAACCCTCAAGAACTTCCTGTATTTTCCTGGTGATTTCTTCATCGGTCCTATAGAGCCAAATATATTGCCACATTACCATTCTATTTAGTGTCTAAATTTATTCACTACACTCTGATTAGACACAGTGTTTATTAACTTCATTTTTTTTATTGTGGCCTTCATTTTCAAATATGTATTCTTTTTAGTCATAGTCTTTGAGTCTGAGCTCAAGCATTTTCTACCTAGTGAGGAGTTTATACCCATCCCTTCTTCAAAGTGCAACATTTCTGTGCTTTTGTAATGCCTCTTACTTTTCATGGCAAAGCTGAAAGAGAAAGCCTTGATTTCCCCACTACAAACCAACCAAATTTGTAAGGTCTCCCACGCACACTCAGCCCTTTCAGGGGAAAAAAAAAGTGAAATGCCCAGTAAAGCAATTGTAACACGTCAATTATATAAAACAGGACATAGTTTCCAATTCTTTGTAGTTAATTGAGGAACCAGAGCAGGAATCCTTGTTAGTGATGGGCCAAAGAACAGGTACAATTCTGTGCCCTTCTAGGTTTTGGTTTTGATTTCTGCATCTTTCAAATGGAAGGACAACACGGGTTTATTAGACTTTAATGTGGATTATGTAAATAGAAAGTAACTAATAAAATATCTAGTTAGTAAATAATCCCTGACTTATTTCTATTAATTCTATCTCCCTAATACACAGTTTCATCTGGTGAGGAAATGTCTAAGAACTTTGTAAATTTTGACTGGTGTATCATTTGCAGCATTTTTCTAATGTAAAAAAGTAACTTTCCAAAATAGCACATATAAATTATATAAATTATATAAAGGATACAGTGTTGTTTGTGAGACACAAATCTGGCAATGCAAGGGTATAATCTTATGTTATAAATTGTAAATCGTGTATATGTTCCAATTAAAGTATTCAATTTCAAATATCTTTGTTGTGGTTAGAATAAACAAATGAAGATTTTTCTCACATTCCAGAATCTATAGAATATGAATTCTTTTATTTTTTTTTGTACTGTGCTTTACAGAACTTTGATTTGAAGAAATTTTAGAAAAATTATCTAGAATTGAGAAGTGAATTAACACATTGATATAGATATCACTTTATTTGTTAATCCATTAATTGATTGATTGATTGATTGATTAGAAAACAGACTGAAAACAAACTTCCAAAAAATGCTACCTGGAAAATAGTGACTCATTTTTCTCTGCCATGTTTGCCTTGCTGATTTCCTTATCCTATTCCAGAAACTCTTATTTGTTCTCTGCTCTCAAGGACATAGACGCTAAGGTCAGAGGTGGGTTTACCTAAAATAAAGAAAATTAATTAAATTCAATTTCTATGATGAACCTGTATCCTCACAAGAAGAAATAAGCTCATAAAATATCTGGCTAACTAGTGTAAATAATCAGGAATGTAAAACAAAATGGTGATGCACCTTTAATCCTTGAATTATACACCAACACTGGAGACTCAGTGTGATGAAATGTGACATTTTCCTAGAAAGAACGATTGCAGCAGACAGTATTATAACAAGCTTGAAAAGCAAATGCCAGTGAGATGCTAGGAAATTAAGAGGAGAGATGGGCAGCAGCTAGATCAGAACATGATGTTTGAGATTAATATGAAAGCATCTTTCACTCTACATTCAATTATGATTCAGTAAACTGGCATATCACATGGTTCAAAATTCGAAAGGTGGGCAGTGAATAATCTGCCAGCCTGACTTCCTAAATCATACAGGCATTGAAAATATATCAAGTATCTTGTATTATTCTTCGTAAATATTGGTGGTTGGATAAGAAATTATTTTCTGTTCTTTTTCCTACTTCCTCTACCCTACTTCTTCTTTTACCCAGCAGCATAGTACACCTGGCTTTTCTCTTAACCATTTCAGTTTATAACCCATTTAAAATAGGAAAGTTAACCTTTAAGAAAGTGACATCTATGTCCAGTGCTCATTAGGGTCACATATTCTCTACAGTTGAAGTTTGGAAACAAGAAAGGTGGTCTACCTGGCTTTCTACTGTAAGTTCTTTGAAATTAGGAATCTGATGTCACCAAGTTTGATTCCCCTATCCTTCATTCTGCCTTCAGATCTGCTCTCCAACTTAAATTACATTAATGGGTCTGATCCTTTACTTCTTGTCTCTGGCACTTTTCACACTAGGATTAGAAACATAGAGTGGAGAAGACTGTTCTTTACTTTCTATCAGTGAATCATAACCTCAGAAATTATGAAGAAGAGTCTAAGTGTGAGTATTTATCAACATGTGTTAGGGAGAAGAAAGCTAAAAGCCTTTATAGAAAACAACAATGAAGGGTAGCAATTCACCTACATTAATGATGATGTCTGGGTTACACTACTGATTCTTACCAGTTGAATTAGACAGAATAATCCCCAGACAGGAATTCTCCACACCTCCACATCTATGTGGGAAAACTGCTAATTTAGGTCAAAGTCTACTATTGAGCCTTCTGAGGCCTTCCTTCCTTAGTGGATTTTCTCCTTCTCTTAACTTTTCTTGGGTATTCTAAGTCCACACATATCCCTTTACATGAGGAATGTCACTTAGCCTCAATTGGTTTATAGGGTCACTCCCTTTCCCCTGACAGAACCCAAGATTCCTGAAATGCTGCGCCATGCTAATGAGTCATTTCAGGTACCTAAAGCCCCTCAACAAATGGGCTTTGCAGACCCTGGGTGTCCCTACTCTCAGTCCCTTAAAGTTTTAAAAGCCTTCAATCATCCTAAGCTGATCTGCCTACTGGCAAGCAGTCTCAGTGTGGTTTATTGATCTGATGTACTCACAAGGTCTACCGAAGTCCCTGTTCGAAGTGTCTGCTAACACTGACCTCCTGGATTGAATTAGCTAAGGAGCCACAAAAGGGAAAAATGCACATACCTGTGCTTCTGAAAATGCACAATAACTGAGTGCTGCTTTTATGCCCTTTCCTGGAGATGGTGCAGAACCCTGCCCAGATGCACATTTTGGTAAGGGCTCTCCCATGGATTCTACAATCCATGACTAATCCACTTTCTTGTAATTCACATGAAGTTGAAGTGATATAAGACATATATCTAGATTAAAGGCATACACTTCTAGTCTTCAGTCTGTTCAGATGTGAAAAAGTAGGGTGAGTTCTTCGTCCTTTTAGGTCTAATTATCTAAGCTAGAAATTATCTCAAAGCAACAGATGGCTTAAATTGGGTGCTGACAGTAGGTCTACAATCATCTTGGATAATGTCTATCAGAAAGAATAAGAGAAAAGTCACACATATGATGGAAGGATTTGAAATAATATATAAACAGGCCTTCTTTATTTGATGAATTTATAGGAAATATCAGAATGTGTCTGTATGTACAGGCTATGTGTATGACATTACATAAAATAATATTGGTAAACAATATTATCAATTAAAATTATTTTTATAATGAGAGTTGCTGCAATACATGTTATAAAAGGCTAAGAAAATAATGGAAAGGGTGCAACTTCAGTAGGTAAACTGGACTCTTTTTTAAAACACAGACAAATTGGCTTTGGGCATAAATATATAAAATAGCATTTGAGAGGAGAGATCAAGTCAGGGAGTTCAATGTATAATTCACCATGAAGTTAGACATGCAGGCAGAAAGACTGGACTGAGGGATGCAGGAGGGGAAGGTATCCTATGAGGAGAGACTGGAGTGAGAAATACAGCTGAGGAAACATGGCAGCAAGGGACTGAGGACAGAAAGGTCTACTGGGAGACTACTAAAAGTTGACTTTGAAAACCAAACATGTTAAAAACTGAGACAATGAGTAAATTTTCAACAACAACTATAGATTCTCTTGGTTTGATAGTTGGTTTAGGCATATACAAGTTGTCTTTATCTTTCCATTTTTTAATATTTGAGAAAGTAGGAATGAATAAACAGACTCCAAAGGTAAAAGAGCAAACATTCTTAAACAACTTAACTTCTCTACAAACTTTGTTTCTTCTTTTTCTCTCCCTCCTCTTCCTCTTCTTCTTCCTCTCCCTCCTCTTCCTCTTCCTCTTCCTTCTCCACCTCCAGCTCTTCCTCCTTTTCCTCCTCTTGCTTCAGCTCTCTTCTTTCCTCTTTTTGCTTTTAGGTATTTTGAAATTGGACCATAGGACAAGGTTATCCTTCAACCAACAAGCAGTTTCATATGTTGAAAAATTACAGCCCCCACTAGAAGTTGTAATAAGTCACCTAATATATTTATGAGAAACAAATCTGCCACACAATTCCTCAGACTATACTTTGTGTTGCTCACCTATTAACACCCGCCCTGAGAATTGACACAGTAGAGTTGTGTACTATTAATTAGTAAATGGCTTATGCAAAGTGAGTGTCTCTGAATTCAATCTTGCTAGTTCAAACTGGTCACCTTGCCCTAAGTGCAATGATGATGATGATATTTAAATCTGCTCCACACTGTGGGAGTGCCCACAGGGAATATTACTTGCCTTCAGAAGGCACAAGTCCTGTCATTTCTGCTTTGAAAACTTTCACATTCATTGGTGGTAGCCTCATGGTCTGCAATAATTTAAGCCCTGCACATCCCATTTATGTGACAAACTCCCACTGTTTTAGGAGAATTTCAAGCACAGTTGTGACAGGTGGCAGTGTAATTCAAACAAGCTGTGATAGTTTGCAGGTCAAACAATGCAGACTTAACTTTCTTAGTGTTTCCTTTGACACAGATGTTGCCTTCCTTTTT
Organism: Mus caroli; assembly: GCF_978045245.1. NCBI lineage: Eukaryota > Metazoa > Chordata > Mammalia > Rodentia > Muridae > Mus > Mus caroli. Next base: position 77,321,094 of record NW_028227267.1, read on the forward strand.
ATTGCCTAAGCATCACCTGTAGAATCCATTTTTATTTATTATGCACAAGTATACCTTGAGGCACCAGTGATGGGGAGAGTTAAATGTTTACTTTATATTGCCAAAACATAAAGCCTATAAAAATCCAGGTTTTGCATGCATTTATTAATTAAATTTTCTTGAAGCAATGTTCAACAAACCCTTATCTCATCTACCACGCAGTTTAGAAGCTGATGCAGATAACAGAGGTGATTCACACTTGGTAGGTCAACCTGGATTATAGTGCATTTGTGTACACTAGAATATAGAAAGGTTAGAATGTACTGTTGACTAACATGTATGTATTTATTACTTTTCTATTGCCATGGCAGTATATATGACAGAAATAACTTATGAGAGGAAACACTTGTGGCTCAGACTATGTTGATAGGGACATATGGGTGCAGCTATTCATGTGTTAGTAGAATGTAAAAGCAAGAGTGTGAATGAAACTAGGGGCAGGTATAATCTTACACCTAATTCCTAATAACCTATGCTGATGAATCAGGACCCATCTTGTCATGGCTCCACAGACAATGGAAATAGAACCACAAGTCAGAGAGTATACATTGAAGAAATATGGGTCCACAATACATGTCAAAGTCTGACCATAACAATGTCTTTTCCATTCTTAGAAACAATTTTATTTACAATTATTTGTGTGTGTGTGTGTGTAGTCTATATGTGTTTGATGCATATATGATTTGTGTGGGTATGTTGTGTATGTACACTGCTTTATGTATTTATGGAGTAGGTGCCAGGTTTCCTCTATTACTTTCTGCCTTATTCTTTTGAGTAAGATCTCTCCCTGAATCCTGAACCTGGGATTACCTTTTCTCAAAGGTGTCTTCATCTTCCACAAACTGAAGTTAGAGATGTGTCAAAGAGCAAGCCTGGCTTGCTATATGGGTGCAAAGATTTGAATTCAAATCTTTTTGGTAGAGCAGCAAGTTCCCTTATCAACTTAAACATCTCTCCAAATCTCTGAGTAAATTTTGAAAAGGTTGTGAATAGCAATATTGGTTAAATAGTATAATTTGTGACAGGAAAATATTTTGATTTACTTACATTAGTTTACTTACTAACTTTTCCTATAAATGCACTTGTAAGAATGGATAGGAAGGGAAACTGACTCAAAAGAGGAAAGTCAAAAATTGGGATAGCTTACTCATGTTTGCTCAAGACTACCTGAATTTTAGCCCTGAAATCCCAGTTGAAAGAAATCGAAGTCCTAGATAATCTAAAGTGTTTGATCACAGTCTTTCCCTCTGTTCTGCTTTTACACATCTGTTAATAGTCTAACCAAAGCAAAGTTGTCTTATTGGATCAATGGTCATTCAGTCAAACTAAATTTTGTTTTTGAGCTCTACACTGAGCCTGGGTTGTGCATATGCTATGATACCCATTTTCTGAGACCCTTTGAAGCATCAGTTCAAAGAGACATTGGCCTTTCTCAAGCATAATATGGAAGCGATTTTTCACCCCGAGAAACTCGAATCTGTAAATGAGTGACCTAGAGGAAAATCTAATGAGTCTGAGAGAAGGTAACTGCCAAATTGCTCGACAGCACGCTAGAAGGCTGCTTAACGAGAAAATACTGTGAGTCCTTGCTGAGCCAACTTATCAGGACTTTAAATAATGAAAGTGCCTAAAGACAGCTTTCTGGGGCTGATACAGCAAAGCATCCTCAGTAGGAGTGCTGTGTGCTATTTTTCAGTGCAAGGCTTAAGGAAGAGGATTCTAACTACAGCGAGAAAATCAGTGTGTGTCAGTGGGGTAAGGGATGTAGCTCCTAAGTCCTACCTTCCAGTTGAAGCCAAGAGGAAACTCTCTGGGAAAGTTACTGGTTGACCCAAGGAGCTTCAGGAATTCTGGGGAATGAAAATGGATTTTGAATTAATTTTAGCACAGCAGTTGTCAGAGGGAGCTAATGTAGTAGGGTGCAATAAACTCAGTGGTTCAGACTATCCGAGATACAAACAAATTATGAGAGAGACATGTAAGGACATTGCTCCCTACGTGATTAATTCAGTCACTTAAAAAAAAATCCCAGTGGAAAAATAGATTAAGACAATTTGGTACAAGGGAGTGGCATGTAAAAAAACAATACCATTCAACAAACTTGAAAGCATCTATTCCAGAGCCCTCTGCCACAGTGCATAACAGCAAGGCTTCTTTGAAGATTAGTAAGGTACAAGAATGCAATAGAAATTCACCTTTCTAAATATAAAGACAATATTCCCAGGAAAACAATATAAAGAACTGAAGTAAACTTCATTTCAAGGTACTTAGGGTAAAACATATATACATATATATATATATATATATATATATATATATATATATCTTTATTTCCCCTAACCCACAAAATTACCCAACTCCACATAATCTTTGGCTGTGGGTCTCCACATCAGCTCCAACAGTTGCTGGGTAAAGCTATTCTGCCTACATTTATGTTAGTTACCAGTCTGCAAGCATAACAGAGTATTATCACAATGGAGAGTAAAAGGGATGGGTTCTCTCTCATGGCATGGGTGTCAAGCTGGGCCATTCATTTGATGGTCCTTCATTTAAATTCTGCTCCATCCCATGCCCCTGAATATCCTGTAGGAAGGAAAAATTGTGGGTCTGAAGTTTTGTGACTGTGTTGGTGTCTCAGGGACTCCAATGTAAGTCTTTCTTGATTACAGGAGATAGCCATTTCAGGTTCCATATTCTTCATTGCTAGGACACTTAGCTAGTGTTATCCTCATAGATTCCTGGGAGTTTACTTTGTCCTATGTTTCTAGCTCATCCCAGAGACAACCCTTCTCCCAATACAGTTGTTTCACTGTGTGCTCTGTCCCGCTGATCTCCCCCAACCTCATCCCTCCTGTTTCTATCCCCACTTGCTCCCTTACCCAGTCCCCTTTTTCTTTCAACCCACGATGTTTAATATATTTTTCCTTCAATGTGAGATTCAAGTGTGCCCCCTTGGGTTATCCTTGTTACTTAGCTCCTTTGGGTCTGTGGCTTGTAGCATAGTTATCCTATGCATTATGTCTAATATCCACTTATAAGTAAATACATATCATGTTTGTCTTTTGAGATCTGCCTTATATAACTCAGGATGATCTTTTCTAGTTCCTTCCATTTGCCTGTAAATTTCAAGGCTGAGTAATACTCTATTGTGTAAATGTACTACATATTGTTTATTCTCTGGTTGAGGGACATCTAGGTTGTTTCTAGTTTCTCTCTATTATGAATAAAGCTATTATGAACATGGGTGAGCAAGTGTCCTTATGTATACTGGGGCATCTTTTGGGTATATACCCAGGAGTATTATAGCTGGGTCTTGTGATAGATCTATTCCAAGAAACTTTGAAATTGATTTCCAAATGGGTTGTACAAGTTTACACTGCAATCAGTAATGAACGAGTATCCCTCTTGCCCAACATCCTTGCCAGCATGAATTATAGTTTGAGTTTTTGATCTTTGTCATTCTGACCTGTATAAGATGCTATTGTGTTTTAATGGTATTTCTTTTTGTGCAAATATATATTTCTTCATCTTTATGTGTTTCTATTTTTGTTGTTGTTTATGATTTTTCACCTTGTTTTTAATTTTATTTTTATTAAATTATTTTATTTATTTGCATTCCAAATATTGCTTCCCTTTGCTGTTTCCCCTCCCGGAGTTCTTCACCCCATCCCTCCTCTGCTTTGTCTCTAAGAGTGGTTTTCCCCACCCAACACAAATTAAATGAAGAGAAACTTGAAGTAATCCCACTAAAATCAGGGACAAGACAAAGCTGCTCTCTCTCTCCCTATCAACTCAAAATAGTATTTGAAGTTCTAGCTGGAGAAATTAGACAACAAAAGGATGTCAAGGGCAAACAAATAGGAAAGGACGAAGTCAAGGTATCACTGTTTGCAGATGATAGGATAGTATCAATAAGTGACCCTAAAAATTCTACCAGAGAACTTCTACAGCTGATAAACAAGTTCAGCAAAGTGGCTAGATTTAAAATTAACTCAAACAAATCAATATCTTTCCTTTATACAAATAATAAATGGTTGAGAAAGAAATTAGGAAAACAGTACCCTTCACAATAGCCACGGATAATATAAAATATCTTGGTGTAACTGTAACCAAAAAAGTGAAAAATCTGTATGACAAGAACTTCAAGTCCCTCAGGAAAGAAAACAAAGAAGACCTTAGGAGATGGAAAGATATCCATAGGATTAACAAAGATCCATAGGATTAACATAGTTAAAAATGACCATCTTACTAAAAGAAATCTACAGATTCAATGCAATCCCATCTAAATTTGAACACAATTCTTCACAGACATGGAAAGAGCAATTCTCAATTTTATCTGTTTCTTGAGATTTTTATTTGGCTCATTTTCTTCTGTTCCTTTTTGTGCAATTCTGGTTTGTTTTTCTTTTATCTTAATGCTATTTTTTTGTTGCCTGTATTCTAAAAGGAGAAGGAAAGTATACGGTTTTGGAGGGAGGTAAGGTCTTCCAGGAGAAGTTAGGGGATGTGAAACTATAATCACAATATATTATATTAACAAATCTATTTTCAATCAAAACATTTGTATAAGGAACAGATAAAGTGATTCAATAAATGTTAATACACGTTCTTATTAAATATGTATCAAAAATTTGTTCTTATGGAAAATACATGTCTGAGTCTTTTGCAATAATGTTTCACTTATTATAGAACTGGCCAAAGTGCTATAAAGGTATAATATATAATGACAATGGTTGGAGCAAGAAACAAGTTTTACTTACTCCTTTTACTGGAGTAAGAAACAGTCAAGCAATAAGATGATACCCAGGGATGTCAGAATGAGTTTCCCATGGCTTTCCTGTAGCTTCCAGATTTTCTATAGCTTTTTTATATTTCCAAAGTAGCCAGAAAAAGAGAAAATAAATACAAGAACCAAAGACTGTTAACATGCTCTGGAGTTTGTATTTATCCCTTTGTCCAGAACATAATCACATTTCCTCAGCTGGCTTTTGAGAAGGCTAGATCTTGAGTTTCTTACCATTCGGCTAGTAAAATATGTACAGGTCCTTGGGTTGGTGGTTTAGTCTGTGGGAGTCCCACAGGACCAGATTAGTTGGCTCCATAGGTCTTCTTGTGTGTCCTGTCTACAGATATCATTAATAAGCTCTCCAAACAAATTAGTAGATATATAAGTTCAGCTTAATGTATGTCTTTTAACAATTAGAGCAAGAGCCTTCTCTGACTTGGACTCCGTTTTCTGCCCTACTCTAGTTGGGCTGCCTTCTTTGACCTCAGTGGGAGAAGATGCTCTTAGTCCTGATGCTACTTAGGTACAAAGGCAGGTTGGTACTCGGGGCTGGGTGCCTATTCTTTCTCTCATTTTCTGAGTAGAAGGGAGAAGGAAATGGGAAAAGCAGGGGAGTAGGATGGGACTGGGAATAGAGGAGGGAGGGAGTCTGCAATTGGAATGTAAAATTAATTAATTAAAATTAATAGCCTAAACTTAAAATTGGTGGGTTAAACTAATATATTATTATTTCTCAAATGTTCAAAGGATTGAGAAGTTAAGTTCTAGGTAGTTTTCACCCCATTTGTATTTAGAAGGTAGACCTTCCAGAAAAAGGGTAATGCTGTTGGTGATGAAATAGCTGTTTTCTGTCTCTTATATAACTTTGAATTTTTAATGTAATCGCTTTGAATGAACTAATTCATGTTTCCTCCTTAAGAAATGCTGGTAATAAATGCCACTAGAAGGTATCTTACCAATATGCATGCAAAATTAAGATCAGGTCAAAAAAGTTCAATAAATACTTTTTTGGTAAAGAGGATTGGCCAATATTGAGTTATTCATCACCAATAGCAAATGGTAGTTGGCAGAAAAGTACTTATTGGAGAGAGTGAGTTCTGGGTTTGGACCTGCCTGGCTGACCTAATTTCTTTATCTAGATGTAACTTCACGTGTTACATTTTCTTAGAGCTCCCACTTAAAGTTTTGAAGGTTATCTTTGCCTGTCATACAAAGACACGTTCCCTTATCTAGTGGCTATATTCAATTATGTACATATACAAATTTGAAAGTTACTTTTACAGGAAACAAACATTAGTTTCTTTGATTAAGTGTGTTATTTATTGTCAATATATTCCCCACCAAATTCAGTATTAACTGGTTTACTTTCTATCTGTTCTATGCAAAATGACTATTGATTTTCTTTAGACTAAGTTCTTCACTTGTTGAATCAAATATTCCAGATAGCTGTGAGTTGGGATAATCACTCCTCCTGTGCCCTTTAATTGAGTCTTGATATAAATGTGATGAGGAATTCCAGGAGGGAGCCAACACCTTTAATCAGGTGTGATAATCCACATTATCAACCAGTGCTTCTGAAACCATAGCATGGATTGCATGCAAGTCAAATGCTTTACTCTGACATAAAATGAGTAACTATATTTTAGGATTACAGTATTCTCTGTATCATTTTATAATTTTAAGCCATTACTAAGAGAGTTCTGCATAAACTATGATTTTGAGAATACCCCTCATTCTAGAATACATTTCTAGTTGTCTAATTTAGAGTTGAAAAAAATTAACCCTACTTATACTCTCTTAGATAAAGGAAAATTTCTTGTCTCTTCCTTATGAATAAAGTAGGGGAAGTGATAGATTTTAAAGAGAGGACTAGAAATGCTACACATTCTGCCTCTCTTTGGTATAAATCACATTGGCACAGTAAGTAGCAAAGATTGGAGGTACACATACAGGTAAACTTTGGTTTGGCCATTGGGAAAAGGATAGTGAGTATTCAGGTGAAAAAGTAAGGTTCTTTTTGTTTTAGACACTAATAACCCTTCTAAAATGAAGTTGAAATAATGATCATGAGAATAACTGCAGAGTCTAGGCACACAAAGATGAATTTATAAAAAGGGATTGAAAAAATTTCTTGTTAAAAGTTATTTCAGTGTTTATAAATATAAGATATTTTCATATTTTATTTAAGTACAAAGCAGGAGCATATTCTCTAATTTTTAAGAAATGTCAACTAGTAAAGATATTTCAAAATTTTATAGAAGTAGCCATTTAATATGTGATATCTTATTATGACATTTCTCATGTATGTCAAAACTAGAGGATAGAAGAAATAATGCTTGTACAGTGTTGTCTTAGTAAAGGTTTCATTGCTATGAGGAGATACCATGACCAAAGCAGCTCTTAGAAAGGCAAATATTTAATGAGAGCTGGCTTTCAATTTTAGAGGCTCAGTGCATTGTCATCATGGCAGCTTGTAGGAAGACATAGCTCTAGAGAAGGAGCTGAGAGTTCTCTATCTTCATCTGAAGGCAGACAAAATGAAACTCTCTTCTGTAGGCAGCTATGAGGAGGTTTTCAACTGCACTGGGCAAAGCCTGAGCATGGGACCTCAAAGCCTGTCCTCACTGTAATGCACTTCCTCCAACAAAGCCCACCTACTCTATGGTGTTGTCAAGGCCACATTTCCTAATAGTACTACTTCCTGGGCCAAGCCACCACTAAGGTGTATTCATGAAGCAAGAAGATAGCAATAAATTGTGAAACATTATAGGACATCATGCTTGATGAACATTCAAGTTCACAATACAAACGAAATGTGGGTATTTAATGTGATTTAAACAATACATTGATGAACTACCAGCTATCATAGACAGAAAGGTCATCTTACTGTGAAGACAAATGAGGTTCATTTCTGTTTATAATTAAACCTGTTTCTCTGGGGGTAGGCTATGCTACATCTCTAATTTGTAAAATGTCTTCTTCCAGGAAATGACAACTGTGGCAGTTTGAATAGATATGGCCCTGATAGATTCATTATTGGAATGCTTAAGTATAGGAAATGGCACTATTAGGAGCTATGGCCTTATTGGAGGAGATCTGGCCTTGCTAGAGGAAATATGTCACACTGAAAGTGGGGTTTTTGTTGTCTTAAATGTTTAAGCTATGACCAGTGTGAAACACATCCAGTCTTCTTATTGCTGCCAGTGTATCAGAATGTAGAACTCTCAGCTACTTCTTCAGCATCATATCTGCCTGGAACTGCCATACTTTCCACCATGATGGTAATGGACTAAACATCAGAAACTGTAAGGTAGCCCTGACTGGAATTTTTCTTTTCTAAAAGCTGTCGTTATCATGGTGTCTGTTCACAGCAATACAACTCTAACTAAGATATTATCCTATCTTTTTTTTTTTTTTCAAAATCTTATTAAAATCTTTCAACACTACCTATGCTTCAAAAGGCTGTTATGACTATTTTCTTACTACTACCTTGCAATCCTGTCTTTGTTTCAGGAAGTTGTTATGACTAATTTGTCATGCTTATGTTCTGCAGCTGCAATCCTACCTAAATTGCCCACCAAATCCCACGTTTGGAAACCTCTTTGTTCTGGAGCTGTAAAAACTTTGTCTTCTTCACATGCAATGTTGAGCTTTTGAATCCTATCTTAGTGGGAAACAGGTCATGTACACAAATAAAAATTCTTCCTTGAATTAACTGCTTCCTTTAATTAATTTGGCCATGAGGATTGGGGTCAGTGGTCTTTCTTCTGCCATCTTTGTGATAAACAATATAACATGATATTTTCTAACTTTAAATATTTGTATGGTTATGAGACATAATTGAAAGAAAAGTCACGAGTCTTCTGTAGTAATGATTAGGGCCATGAGTTTGATAGGGATGGCTTCTAAATTTATGAAAATGTAAAGTCTTAATATTTAATGATGATGTTATTCCATCAATGAGAACATTTTTCAATTAATGAGAGGTAACCAATTGAAACATCCAATGTTGAAAATTGGATGGAATGAGAAATTCATGTACTGCTGTAAGAAGTGTAACTTTATAAATTTTATAGAACCACACAAAATATATTATAAAATTCTTATAATGCTCAAAGCATTTAGATGATCAATCAAAACTCCTTGGGAGTTATGAAAATGAACAAAATTGTGCAAGCTTATAAAAACATGTTTATAATTATGTTCATCAAGCAAATTTTGGCAAGCACCACATATTGAAAATTTCTAACAGTTACATAAGGAAGTTTACATTAATGATACACAGATACATGATATTAAAATTAAAACCTGTGCTCTAAATGCATAATTTCATATATACACATAATAAAAGTGGTATTTTAACAAAAAATTAAAATGACTCACATAATATATGTACATAGCTACTCACCTATTATGAAAATTAAATATTTAGTGTTTATATATGCTTCCTGTAAGGTGATAATTATTTGAAAAAGTTTGAAGATTAAAGAAAATACTTTAATCAAATTATCTAAATGGAATCATGTAAAAATTACTCTTGTTAATGAATTACCTGCTAAACATGATTAGTTATATAATTAGGAATGATTATATGGGAGATATTTTGATGTATTTGAGAGTTTTATGGGTATCATACTTAATTATATGTGATAAATTTATCTCTAAATTTACTTAATTTAAAAATGTAGGAATTACATTTTTTACAGTAATTAATATTGTATGAGTTGTGTGCTTTCATGTCTCTTCTTGAGATAAAAGTGTTTAAATACTAATATGTACATACATTAATTTGTGAGGTTGTATATGTACCTGTTTATGTCTATGCATACACACATAGAAACATCAAAGGTCATGTGCCATTATTTTTATCTATATGCTGAGGCTGCTTCTCCTATCATTCAGTATTGCGGCTAAAGTTAATTGATATGAATTTATTTTTTACTATCCATCTTCAACTTGAATTATGCAAGGTATGACATCTAGCTAAGCAAAAGCTTGATAACCTAATGTAACAAGCTTGAACATCAAAACTCAGCTAAAATTCTTTTATGTGACAATTGGCTCATAAATGTCTGCTGGGCAGATGGTGTTGGTTTTAAAAGAGAGACATAGTTTGCCTGGAGAATTTCAGAGAAATCTGGGCATCATTCTGAGATTCTGGTAAAGGAGAAAGGTGTCATTTCCTTGACAGCCCCAGTGGTTTCTGTGTTACTGTTTGCATGACAGATGCCATGAACAGATTGACGTGTAAAGAAAGGTGAGGTACAAGAAAATCATGCATTAGAACTCATTAGCAGGAGTTAGACAAGCTCTGCAGGGAGCCTCTCAGAAGCATTTTGATGTATAGGAAGTATTTAACGTTCTTAATAAATGTGCTTTTTAATATGCTGCAGCTAGATTTACCTATGTAGCACTTGTCTAAGTGGAAAAGAAAAATAGCACAGTTCACTGATAAGCAAACTTCCATGAATACAGAGCAGAAATTATTCAGTCTCACATACAATTTTCCATACCTAACATTCTTTGCTGTTTCTCTTTTTCTCTTTTCATTTGGAGGGGAAGAAAAAAAAAACTAATCCTCTAACTACCCACTACTATTAAAAAACATCATACAACATTGAAGAAATAACCTTTTATAATGATAGTTTTTCTATTTAAAGCACATTTTCTTTTGTTTTATTTCTCTCTGCAATGTGAAATCTAAAGGTTTCTGTGCAACTGGAAATATAAAATAACACACTTTGCAAAGGTTATTGTGTCATTGACCAAGGTTATTAGAAAGAACATTTCTGTTACATGAGGAAGAAATATGGTTTGTTTGTTAACTAATAATCTGAAGGTAGTTTTCTCCTTTTGAGATTTATCGATTTCTGTTTTCTAAGCAGTGAATGCTGTGTTTTATTCACAGTTTCAAACAAGTTACTCAATAGTTGGTGATAGTCTGATATCACTCATAATAAACATTGTTGGAAGATAATGAAAACCTAAAAGATAATTTGATGCTCTGTATAAAAATGTTATGTTAAGAAAGGGCCATGAGATAGTAGTCTCTGTAAATCATGAAGGAAGAACTATTGGGAAAGCTGGCTGCATTGCCCACAAGCAAAATGCCAAGGCTGTCATGTCTGAATTGCAATCAAGTATGCCCCATTTTACACACACACACACACACACACACACACACACACAAACCCATGTACACACACAAACACATACAGAAGCTTTCATAAATACTTTCAACAAATTATTTATAGAAAAAAATAGCAGCTACAGTCTTAGCCTATCTACAGTAAATGTTAATGCACAATAACAGAGCATATAATGATTTTCATCAATTTTCTTTTCAACTAGTTTCTATTCTGAATATTTCTATCAGTAGTGGAGGAAATGGAAGCTAAGTAGAGCATGCTTCCTTATCATCCCTTTACATCACACTGCTTTCCTAATATCCAGGCAATGGGTGTGTCAGTCCTTAGGATGTCAACATGTAGCCTCCAATGCAAAGCTGTCATCTCCTAAGGATCTCCTTACTTATTCTTATCTGAGGTTGTTTATAATCATGCATCCTGTGTTCACAGTTTTCATAGCTATGAATGATACTCTTGACTTCCACACAACCAAAACTGCTTTTGTATCTGAGGGTCATTTCACCTAGACGAAACATGGTAAAATGTCTCTTTGCTGTTTTTTGACAAATGCCTGTTTCTTTGTTCACTTTGGAAATGTGTTCTTTGCTGAACTCCTAAGTGCCAAAGTGTCTTATCCAAGGATCCAAATTGTTTTTTCACCATCACTAAGTGCTGACTAACCTTAACCACTGATCAACTTTTGTCATATCCTCATAAACTCTTATAATTGTGTGTACTGAATTTATATATGTAAATGTCTGACCATCTTCCAGCTTCATTTTATTGCCTTAATCTCTGACACATAGATTGAAGCCATCCCAATTAATTGTCCCCTGGGTTTTTCTTTGTATTTCCATTGATCATTTCCTTGATAGCTTCATTTCTTATTGAAATTTTCAGTTATGGTTCCATTGTTTGATAATGTATTTCTGAGACAATGACCCTATATTCTGACACATTCTGGTCATATATTTGGATAGTTACTTGTATCTGGAGGTCAATGACCATGTATTCTGGTGCCACAAAAAGGTAATTCCAATTCACTTTGTCTCACAATATTGACCAACTATTGCTAACCAACTAAATTATTTAATGCAGTAACCTTTTATTTTATTCATATTTTGCTGTTATAGAATTCACTATGACAATTTTGTCTCTTACTCACAAAGAACCAGCTACCTCTAAGACTCACAGTAAGTGCTATCAAGCCCATTCCAGAGCATCTCTTCTAACTTGACAGCCGAGCTTTTTGATCTGAATGTATAGACATAAGGTTATCTAATGACTCGTGAAATTTAGAAATCTGGGCAGTGATTCTCAACCTTTAGTATACATGAGGATCCCCAACAGGTCTTATTAAAATGAAAATTGTTGGGCTCCATTCCAGAGTTTCTTACTCAATAGATGTGGAAGAGGAACTAATAATTTGATTTTGCAACAAATTCCCAGGAGTAGAGTCTACACTTTATTAATCACTAGTCTAAGATAAAATTTTCTTCAAACTTATTTTCACAAGGATTCAGTGATACCATAGGAGAACATGGACATCCTTTTTTTTTCTTCCCCTTTCTCCTATTTCAATTTTTTTTTATATAGTGTCTTATCTTTAGAGGAAAGAAATGATACCAATAACTTCAGGATTAAATACTACTTTAAACCTTTAAAGTTTGAGGGATAACATTGTTCATGCTTGGACACTTAGAAAAGACTTGGAGAGTAGTCAGCAAAATGAGGATTGGTATATTACTAAGAAATAAAAATGAAGATTCACAAAGACAGGCTTGATTAGGTCTGGTCATTGTTGTGTGTTTCACAACTCTGCCATACTCTTGACACACTCCAACAATGCTTTTTGCTGTTATCCATGTAAAAGCTTTCATTTATGATTTCCCATAAGTAGGGCATCTGTTTCCTTCTCACTCCATTGAAAAGTGGTTAAAATATTGCATGTATAGTCTCTAAAGTTGGTATGGCCAAAACTAAAAGGCAATAGTAAGAGAAAAGTAGCTATGCTTCTAGCTGAATAAAAAGTAAACATGATTTCCTTCAAAGTGAGAAAAATTATTAGCTCATGTCCTTGAACATAGCCCTACTTATTTTAACTTATGAAAAAATTATGTCCTTTTACTAATTCCAAAACTATGAAAAAGTTCTCTCATTTCCAGAAGGAATGATGCTAGTCATTTTTCCTCCTATTTCTTTATTTATAACCTTCATTGCTCATTTAGCAACTTTAAATCTGACTATAAATTTAGTCAAATCTATCTAATTTACCATATATAATTTCATGTTTATGAGTTCAATCAAAAATTAGCTTATGCAGTATCTGATCTTTAAGAATATAAATGCCATGTAGATATTTACAGAGCAATACATATTCATCTATTTAAAAGGCCGAATGCCATCTCAGTCTATAAGTTAGAACATAAATAATTTTAACATTTCAAAATTGTTGACAATTTTGATGGTATTCAGCATTGTGTCACTGTAAGAAATGCCCAAAGTGACATCAGAATTTATCTATGTTCAGATGTGTTTGTTCACGTATAAAACATAAAATTCTAGATGTGAAACTACTGAGTCAAAAGATACATGTTTAATCAGATTGAGAAATACATTCTCTAGAATGACATCACTACAGTGGGTAACGCCCAACAGCTCTTGGTATCACTTCCTGGCTCAGAGTAGATGCTATTGTTCTTTCATCCTTGAGTAATTCAGTAGGTGAAAATTACTTCTTGATACTGATGTATCCAGTTTCTTGATACTGGTGTATCAAGTTTAGGACTTTCAAACACCTATTTTCTGGACTTGTCTTTTTTGGCTCCTTTGTTCACTTGGGGGTACTCCTAAGGACAAAAATCATGAATGTGACTTGCCTTGGTAAATTACAAATAACCATTTCATTTAGACATCGCAGCATATGTATAAATAAGTGTTGTGAGAATTTATATCCTGTGAATGGCTTCCAGGAGGACGAATGATAAACTTTTATATATGTCAGACTGCAAGTACCAAAGCCAGAGCCCCAATATGGATCAGTCGCAGACTAGAAGCCATTTATTTCCATCCTTCGACTGACTTTTGCATTCCTTGCTCCCTCCTATGGAGTGTTCATCAGTCTAACTCATCTAGATTTTTGTAGCCTTCTGTGATTCTAATATCACAGCAATTAACACTATTACGTTGTGTGTTTCTGAACAGAGTTTCATAATGTACATCTGATTACTATCGTCTTGGGTTGAGGTCCTTTCAGTTACTTTATATTCCTACATAGAAAAACCTATATATTATGGGAAGTCCATAAATGTGTCTTTTGTCTGGCATCAAGTTAGGGATATCTCCAAGCTTATAAAATGCCAAAGTATTTCTACATAACCTTATTCTGTTATCTTATAAACAATGCAATTCAGTTCTTTATTGTCTCTAGTGCAAACACTCATATTGTCAATGTATTAATTACCCATGTGTCTGTATTATCTAATAGTCAGTGGTAATTTATATCCCAAAATAGACCTGTAGGTCTTTTTTCATATGTTTACAACCTGGTAGATACAAATATTTTCATGTTATACACTCTTTTGTGACAAGGCTACCTACTCTTTCTTACTGGTATGCCTTTCCATGTCTAAAATACTTGTTTGATAGTTTGTTTCACTTACCATATTTAAGTGTGATTTTTGAAAAGGCAGGCATTGTGCCATATTCACTCTATATCCTGTATTCCTGAAAAAATTTTGCATATATTAATTCTTTATGTAAAAAAAGCAATGAACACCTTTGGAAAAATATTTATTGTAGTTTTAAGGTTGTGATATAGTTATATTATCTTCCTCTCCTTACCTCCATTTAAGTCTCCCACAAATCTCTCTTGCTTATTTTTTTTTAATTTATGGTCTCTTTTGCTTAATGAAATGTACACACACACACACACACACACACACACACACACACACACAGCTGGATGACCAACTGGGATGCTCTGCCCTGGGGAAGATCATCTCTCTAGCTTTCCTTACCTGACTTAAGTTCTTTGTGCAGGCTTGCAGACTCCTGTTTTTCCCCTTTCCCCTCCTCCCTACCCACTTTAACATATTTATTGTGTTTGTCCATGTTCTGCTCTTGTTCAAGTAATCATATTTGTAAGACTGTGGGTAACTTCGGACATTCCTATGAGATATGATCTCACAGCAAACTCCCTGATCCTCTGGCTCTTACAATTTCTATACTCACTCTTCACAACAATCGCTAACTTTTAGGTACGGGAGTTGGTTTGTAGATATACCCTTTGGGCCCACACTCAGTATTGCTGTATTTTCATTGGCTGGGGTTTTCTATTGCTGGTCTCCCATTTCAAAGAGAAGTTCCCTTGATGAGGTAGGAGGATTAAACTCATTTGTAAATATAAGGACAAATATTTTGAATGGAGTTAGAGATTATGCTGGTTTAGTAAAGTGGCAGTTGGAAGTTCTTCTCCAAGACTTCACTAGCATTTGAGATTATTGTGCCATACTGGTCTTTGCTGCATAGGTGTTGTAACTGAGTTGCATTGTTGGTGGCTTCTCTGATTTGAAGCCTTGCATGGTGCCTTCTTGCATTCTTGAAAGTGAATCCTCAAGAAAGAGGCTGGTGGGTTCTGGCTCAGTGGACTCTAACACAGTCTTTTTGGGTCCTGTCTGAAGGGCATGGTTTATTCAGCAATAGGGACTTTACTTCTATCTCTAGGGACAACCTAGGGCAATAGTAATAAACTATAATGTTCTGGGGCTGTAGTCTCCCAAAGATGATCAAGTGACAAAATAAGTTCATCACTTTATAGTGACTCATGGATTTGTATTTTAAAGGTTTACACTTCACATGCCTTTCTACCTTTAATAATTTAAAATAAATTGAAAATAATTTAAAATAAATTGAAGTATATCATTTAAGTAACACTATAGTCCAAAATAAAAGAAACCCCTAAAAATTTACCAACAATACCCAAATTATTAAGAGAAATTTGGCTAATTATCAAATAAGCTTATTTTGCTTTCTATTTCTTTTAGTACCAACTTGCAGTAATTTAATATTTTAAAATTTCTATTATTTAAACATTTTCATTATCTAAAGCATAATAGTAAGGATACATGTTTGTTTATTATAGTTCTCAATAGAGTGTTTTTTGGAAGAAAAGCAATTTTGCATAGCTTCTGGAAATAATTGTTTCGTCTATTTACCTTTGTTACTTAGAATCCTAAAAGCTCATTTTATATGAGGAAATGTATTGTTTTCATAAAAATGTGGAGACATTAAATAATTGAAATATCTATGCATAATTTAGATAACTGCTTTCAGAAGATCCCCTGTTTGATGGAAGCAGGTAAAAGGGAAATTAAGTGCTGTGTATTGTTAGACAATTGTGTTTTCATAAATTTGTGGCATGTTGTGATAATTTTCACAAATCTGTCAATAGTAGCCCAAATTACCAGTGCCACTATGAAAAATCTATGAAGTACTTATGAAAATTGCACTATTTCTAATTTGTATATTGGGATAGATTCAATTACAGCTAGTCAATTTGAACATTAAGATAGTATATTCAATTTTCAATGCCGATATAAGCCACAGGAAGGCCTCATTTCCATCTCATATGGTATCAAAACACTTAGTCAAATGAGGAAATAAATGGAGAAAAACGAAGATGTGGGAGGCCAGCCCAGTGGAAGCCATTCACTCAACTCCTGCCATGCTGTAGGTGCTAACAGCACATGAGAACACTTAAGTGTATGCACAAAAGTAATTAATTTCTCAAGACAAACTGAACTTCTCTAGATTTCCCACCTTAAATAAAACAGCTAGAGTAAGAACCATATTTGGAAACATCTAGACCTGACAAAGTAGCATGGTAAAATGCTTTATTATATAATGTCAGCAGAGTCAGAGATAGTATTCTATAAGCAAATGCATTACTTACTTGCACACTAACTCTTTCAAGTGCCTTGAGTAAAGCGTATCTATCATTATTCATATACCAGTTTAGGTTCAGGTTTTCAGCAAATGAGTTCTAGTATATTTCTATTGTGCTACCAAGAGAGAGGTAAAGAAAAATCAAATAATATAATATCACAAATCAAATCAAGTTTCCAGCCCTCCACCCCCCAAAATTCTGATTTTTAGAAGAGTAAATGCAAGATTGTAATAGCAAACTGTATGGTGGTCTGTAGTCAGATTTGTACCTCCAGTCTTTGAGGGTAGAAAAGTTATTCAGACACCTAAAAAACAAATAGAGTCTGTGTCAGTAGAACTGCAATTTTATATTCTGTAGTTCTAGTGGTTTGAAAACAAAGGTCATCTTTGAAATATGTATAAAGGTAAAGATAATTAAAAGGAATAATTATGTGTAAAAGATAATAATATGTCTTCATATATTAAATTCAGAATGCTTCTCCCATCCCCACACAAAAGTTTCTTATTCTATTGGTGCATGTGGAAATGGCATAAATGAATTAGATAAAGGAGAAGCCTGTCACATCTGTTTTCCAGCTCCAAGTGAAGGCCTATGGATGAGACTGCACAATGTAAGTGTCCTTCAAGACAATTGCTACACTAGTAACATATGTCTGCTGTTGTGACATCTGAAGAAACAACACCTCCATTATCCTGACACTAGGAAAACATTTTCTGAGGACTTTATACCCAAGCTGAGGTATGAGGGGTGAGTTTTCTTCCAGTTGGCTTACCTAAGAACTATCAAGCTGTTTCCATGGATGGGGAAGGAATCACTGTAGCTGCATCTGAGAACAAAGGAAGGTGGACAGGGATGTGAGGATGTCACATCATGGGGTAAGCAGCTTTGGTAATCACTTCTGCTCCCTTTTAAGAATTCCCGGTGTATTTGCACTGTTGTCATATCTGAGAAGCCTCTCATTCATATCTACCTGCACATTTCTTCATCTGGAGTAGAGATTAATATGAAATGTGACTTCAAAGGTCTGAAAATTATTTGAGAGGAAAGTTGACCTCATATGCTATTGTATAAAATAATGATCACATAAACCATTTTGGAGAGCTCCGTGATAAATGTTTGCATTTGTTGCTTTTCTTTATATATATTTAATTATTTATATTATAATATTATATTATAATAATTTATATATATAAATATATATTTAATTAGGTATTTTCCTCAATTACATTTCCAATGCTATCCCAAAAGTCCCCCATACCCTCCCCCCCACTGAAAAGCATTTGTTGCTTTTCAAGTTAAAACTTCTTATACCCCAGTACAGGGGAATGCCAGGGCCAAGAAACAGGAGCAGGTGGGTAGGGGAGCAGGGCGGAGGGAGGGTATAATAAACTTTGGAATAGCATTTGAAATGTATATAAAGAAAATATCTAATAAAAAATAAATAAATAAACTCAATTAAAAGGCTTCATAAGTGTTGCTGTTGATCAGCTGTAGACTCAGGCACTGAAACTCTAAATAGGCCACAGTGGCAGTTACAAAATCTGTAGAATCTAATACACATAAAATAGTAAAGAAGAAATGATCTCTAGAGGCTGGTAGACACCACATCAGCTGAACCAAGGCAATGAAAGATTTTTTTTTATTTCCTGTAAACAAAGGAATTGGGGATTTGCCCATTCACTGGGATAAAATGAAAGACCTACCTGGGAGAAAAATAAAAAATGTGGTGGCACAGAGCTGATAGTTTGAACAAAGTCAATAATATCAAAGCCTTAAAACAAGTTCCAAAATTTTGAAGTCAAAGAAAAAAGGAAGAGAGGAGACTGACAATATTAAACATGACTGAGTCTTTGAAATGGTAGGGGTTTGTGGGCTACTTTATTTAATTTCACTGTCAATGACCATTGAAATACTCCCCTACCAGATGGAACAACTGAAACAAACCACGTAACATCCATCTTCCACAAAGAACTTGACCTTTGCTTTTTAATCAACAACTGCATTACTGGTCTGTGTCCTAAGGAGCCATGAGATTCTCTACTCATCCTGTGAATCTGGTCCTTCTTGCTAATGATTTGATCCTGGGATAAAATTCAGTGAGCTGGTGTTTGATATGGAAGCAGAAAATGATAAATAAATTAAAAAAGGCATATTCTACAAAAAGTTCTTCAGACTTGTAACTCATAACAACCCAGGAGAAGGAAGCCTGTTTGTTTTAGATGCTCTCTCCCTCCCTATGCACATGCTTGCCCTTCTTTTCCTCCTCCTCTTCTTTTCTTTAGAAATGAAATGCCAAATATGGAGACTCTATCTAGGCAACAAAGACTCTGGTCCTTTGATATATTTAGTTCAGTGATAGTATAACAACAGGAACTAGGGTTAGATATATAACAGTCATTTAACATAAATCTTGCATACTAAACTTGAGTTTTTAGATTGATAATAAGTTCAATTTTTCCCCTAAAAGGTCATAGTTATGTAGGAAAGTCTATTTAATAATTGAATATATCCTATAGCTGTAATTTTGTTTTCCTATATGCTCATATTTACTTGTTTGATTGTTTTAATTGGTTTATATAGGATGCAACCAGAATGTATTCATTACAAATATTTGAAGTATAGAGGGGAGAGATTCTGGAGACCCTCTCCTAGAGGAAGGACTGGCAGTTAAGAATGGTTGTAGGAGAGGAACCCATTCTCATCAGTGATGAAACCACTGGTTCCTACACATTATACAGTGGATAGCCTCACGCACATGTCCATTTAAGTGTGCAAAATTTAACAAGAATATGTTAATTAAAAAAAGTTCTCTGGTTTCTCTCAGTTGCTAAGGGCTTTTATTTTGCAGCAAACATAGATGAATGGGGTCGTTCTTTGGACCTTAATGTTTTCCATCATTCCAATGATTTTTAAGTGTACTAAGAAAAAGTACTAGAGGCAAAGTGGACCAAAGACACAAGATCATCAAATTCTTACAAAAATGAAAACACAAGAGAGAGAGTGGAGCTCAACAAACCTTGGTCATCAATGTATAACTATTCCCCCTAAATGGTGTATAAACAAAGAAATGAAAACATTTCATCAGAGTGGATCCCAGCTCCTGGGTTAAGAGGAAGTACTCAGGACAGGCAGGGTTGGAACACAGAGTTTCCAGGTGCTGCCGTGAGAACAGTGGGTAGACTACCCAGTCCTATCCACTTTATTACTCTAAGTTGAAAGTCGCTTGATTGAAGCTCCTATACATAGCATCTGTGACTTTTATACATAGATAGAGTCCCTCTTCCTTATTTGAGTCATGTAGGATAAGCCACAAACTAACTAAGCCTGCTTTTTTAAAGTGCAGGATGTCCCTGCCCCAAGAAACCATTAAGAAAAGAAACCCTGTGGTTTTTGGTTTTCTTTTTGCTTGTTTGTTTGTTTGCTTGCTTGCTTGCTTGGTTTTTCCTCTTGGGCCTGAAAGTCTTTGTATTATAGGTCTATCATATGAAAATGATGCTTCCTATATTCCTCTTCAAGTTTCTCTCTAATTTCTTCACCCCGGGCCCCTACCTCTCCAAAAGCAACAATTTAACAGAAGGTAATATCTGAGAAATCATGTGCAGTTCTCTTCAGCATACAAGTAGGAGACACACTTTGAGGAGCAGCTTTCCATTGCCTACGTCATCTGTATCTCATATTTCATGGTGTCTTGGTTTATTTTCCTGTTGCTGTGACAAGATATTCTGACAAAGCAAGTTACGAGAGAAACAGTTTATTTGAACAAGCACTTCAGGGGAAGTCCATCTCAGCATAGAAATGAGCAGAATGGATGCTTGAAACAGGTGCTCCCATCTCATTCACAATTGGGAAATAGAGAGGGATGATTGAATGCTAGTGATTAGCTAACTTTCTCCATAATATTCAGTCTAGAATCCTCTGCCCATAGGATCAGCCCACCCACATCAATTAACGTATTCATGGTGATTCCCCACAGGCATGGCCAGAAGCCCTTCTCCAGGTGATTATAGATTGACAAATGAAAAATTTATATAATCTGGTATCAGGGAATGACCCACCACTTCCACAGTAGCCTGTTTCACTCTTGGCCTCAAACAGGTACTTGTCCAGGGTCAAGTATAGCCTACTTAGAGACAGAATTTAAATTTGCTTAAGTTTGTCATGTGTCGAAATTTTTAACCACAGTATTAAAGAGCAATCTGAGTCTAGATTCTCAATATCAAGGCATAGATAATACAATGGAAGCTGTACAGAATCTGAGATTATAGACTACAGGATGCTAACATAAATGTCAAAGTAGAAATTAAAAAGAAAACAGTGGGGTGTGTGTGTGTTCTATGTTGTTTATGACAAGATTAGAAAGTCTAAGAAAATCAATTTATAAACGTATACATCAAATAATGATGTTATTGTTTCTTTATATAAAAGTATGAGAAGGGACACATTCTCTGAAAAAATGAACACAATAACACTATTAAATAAGAAAAAGATGTAAGTATGATGCAGCCATATAATACTGCCTAGCCCCGCAAGTTTGATATGAAACACTATAAAAACAGAGTTTATAGGAAATGGCCTTAGAATTTGTCTATAAGGTATATATATATATATATATATATATATATATATATATATATATTACAAATATGAAGAATTACTGTTTAAATAATATAAACACAACACACCTTATGCAAAAGAAGAGACTAGGACTGGAGAGGTGGCTCAGGGGTTAAGAGCACTGACTGCTCTTAGAGAGGTCCTGAACTCAATTCCTAGCAAGGATACAGTGGCTCACAACCATCTGTAATGGGATGTGTAATGGGATATTCTAGTGTGTCTGAAGACAGCTATAGTGTACTCATAAAAATAAAAATAAATAAATCTTTTTTATTTTAAAAGAGACTAGTTCTTAATTTCCTTTTGTAGCAAGGCTTTGGTTGGCCAAGTTTTGCACATAACATCTAAAGTAAACTGGAAGAATACAAATTCTTATCACATTATCTACCCTAGAAGTATGCAATGCATCTATAGACACTACTTTGATCCTTCTTTAAAAGTCAATCTGCAGGTAATTTACTGGAAAAATGGAGGGAATACACAAAGGAGCTTTGATCCAAAGTAAAATATGTGGAGAGATCAAAGGGTGACATTGCATAGAGAAGTATGACAAATTGAACCCACTTCTGAGGTCAATGATTCTCCCATTTGCACAAAGTAAGGAGTTTGTCTGAAATGGGGGAGGTAGTGGGGGTGGTCTGTTTGATCACTTTCCTCAGGTGTTAAGGCAAGGCCAGGTATAACACTGAAAGTTAACCTATTGTTTTAAACTCAGCACTCCTGGAGCTTGAGAACAGAGCAGGAATTCTGCCTTCTATGCTACATAGGTGAGAGACAGCCACCCAGCCGTGGGAAGCGACTACCAGGAGGCCTATGTTAAACCAGGAGGCTGCCTGCAGGCTACAAGGAGTCCAAGGGGTTGTATGCCTGACTTAAGTGGCTCAGAAGGCTTTTTCAAGTAATCATCTAGGGGATTCAATAGCATTGAGCTGGAGGTCAGGGAATGGATCAGTGTTATCTGCTTAATGATTACTTTCATGGAATTCCAGACCTCTGAAGCACCAGAAGAGTTCTTGACCTTGACATCTGCAGCTGCATCCCTCCAGACTGAAAGATAAATGGTGGTACATTTTAAAGATTCATGGACAGGTTCACCTGTGCAGCTCACGATGTAGATGTACTCAACCCACTCACATTTGTAGCAATTCTTTTGGCTCAGATACCTTAATCATCAAAAATTGAGAAGTCACAAAATGTGGCACTGTGAAAGGCAGCCTGTTTCCTGGTTGACCTGGGTTTAAACCCCAAAGACCCAGTAGATAACTCTGCAAGGGACAAAAGAGTTTGCCACACTTCCAGGCACCAGAATCCTGACACAAGGCCCCAGATCCATAAATCAGTGGTCATCAGTCACCTAGAGCAACTGCCCAAGCTCTTGGTATTCTGTCTGGACTCCACCCCTACAGTTACCTGGCAACAGCCAGGTAGGCCTGGCCCACTATACAAGGGGCTGCTTACCCCCTCCTCCCTCTCTTACTCCTGCTTCCTAATTGCTTCTCTCTTGCCCTCTTGCAAACCCCTCTCTCCGCATTCCCTTACTCCCTTCTTGCCACATGGCCATGGCCGGCCTCTACTTTTCTACTCTTTCCCTCTCTCTGCCTTTCTCTGCCTCTACTCCATGACAGTAAATGCCTTAAACGACTGTCTTCTCATCAGGACCCACTGTGCTGGAGCAATAGAGCAGGTCCTTCTCAAAAAAGTCTTATCTCACGCAGAAGGCCTCCCTGCGTTCTCAGACATGTTCTCCACCAAGCCAAGAAGCTATCTACCTACCAAGCCAAGGACTCTTCTCTCAGAGGGAACCAGCCGGAATTCTCCTGCCCTTTTCCCTTCGCCCTGGACTAGAGCCTGCCAGTGGGCCCATACTCTATTCTCAGATCTTCCCAAGGGCCTGAGACTCCCGCAGACTGTGCTTCTCCACCCCTGGAGCTGGGTCCTGCTGCTCATTAGAGCCCTATGTCTGGCAGCAGCGTGGGGTGCACACAGTCAAGCTCCCCATGTCTTCCTCCAAGAGTAGTCCTAGTCCTGTAGTGTCCCGAAGGGACACCATTTTAACCCACAACAGAAGGGTAAGAGAACCTGCACAGGGCAGACCACCAACCTAAGTGGGATCACCACACGGCTATGGTATGTAAACAAGGGAAGCTACAAAAAAGAGAGACAAGGCTCTGGTGGTCTGATGGACACCAGACACTTTTCCCATTACAGAGTCAGCACTGGCATGAGTCACAGGAAACATAATTGTGTACTTTAAAATATTTATAAAACTATTATGCTTTTTATTTTTCATTATTTATCTAATTTATTTGTATTGATTTTTTTTTATTCTCAAACATCTCCATTATACCTTTAGTAGAAATTTGGCTTTATATTTTTTAAGTTTCTCTCTCTCTCTCTCTCTCTCTCTCTCTCTCCTAATGTGTGTAGTGTATGTGTGTGTGTGTGTGTGTGTGTGTGTGTGTGTGTGTGTGTGTCTGCCTGCCTGCCTGTCTGTCCTAGCTTGTTTTATTCCTGAGATAAATAGAATGACCATGAGCAACATGGGAAGGAAGAGAGTATTTCTCCATTCTGAAGGGAAATGAGGGCAGGGACACAAATCTATAATCTGGAGGCAGGAAATGAATCAGGGGTCACGGATGAAGTCTGTTTTCCAGCTGCTCAGCTTGCTTTTTTTTTTTTTTTTGATTTTTATTACATATTTTCCTCAATTACATTTCCAATGTTATCCCCAAAAGTCCCCCATAGCACCCCCCACTTCCCTACCCACCCATTCCCATTCTTTTGGCCCTTGCATTCCCCTATATTGGGGCATATAAAGTTTGCAAGTCCAATGGGCCTCTCTTTCCATTGATGGCCGACTAGGCCATCTTTCGATACATATGCAGCTAGAGACAAGAGCTCCGGGGTTCTGGTTAGTACATCATGTTGTTCCAACAATAGGGTTGCAGATCCCTTTAAAGGGATCAGCTTGCTTTTTTAATACAGTTCAGACCATTGCCCACAGGTGGCACCATCCAGAGTGGGCTAGATTCCGCATCTTAATCACTTATCCCAAAAATGCTCCATAGGCTTACCTACAGGCAAATCTGATGGTGGCATCTGCTTCAATCTTTCTAGGTGACTCTAGCCTGTGACAAGCTGATAAAACACTAACACATTCTTCTTACATTTATCTACATTTTTTAGAAAGAAATTTAAAAGGGGAATTTTCCCCCTTTGGTTACTTCTTTTAATACCCTACAAGATAATATGTTTCATTATGGAATTTTCAAGCAGGTATCACTACACTTTGTTCTCACAGTTTGCCCAAAATGCTGAACTTCAAGGCACTACATATCTCCCTCCAGGCTGGTTAAGTTGGCTGTATAGGAAGGTTAAATTTCTTGTAATCCTGTTCAGTCATTATTGAGTATATTTCTGTACCACTGAAGTCCTACTTAGAAAATGCTTACATAAATCTTGAAGAATTTTATATCTGCTTTCCTCTATAATCTCAAGGATCCATCAGTTAAGTTCTTCAACCCATCCTCAATTAAGCAAGACATAGATGTGGAGAGTGAGACCTAGATTTATTCCTCTATAGGAAACCCCACTTTTCCCAGAACCATTTGTTAAAACAGACATTGTTTTTCTGCATTTTATGTTTTAAAAAGAAATAAAATTGTATTAAATGAGATCATACCTAGAGCTATAACTAAGTAATTTTACTTTATTATAAATTAAGGGCAATATAAGTAAATATTCATTTCTATTATATTTTGAAATCATAATAGATAAATCAGCTGTGTTTAAAACATTACTAAGGTATCTAAAATAACTAGCAAGTTTTTCTTCTTTCTCATTTCTGAGATGGTAATTTATTACAATGTTTCTTCCTTCTTTATTCCCTACAAATCTTTTCATATACTCCTCCATATTCTCCTTCAAATTCATGGCCTATTTTGCCATTAATCGTTATTATATGCATGTGTCTTATATACAGATATATTCCTAAATATAAGCTGCTGAATTCACATAATGTTATTTGTATGTATGGTTTCAGGACTGACTCTTTGTCACTGGACAGCCATTTGGTGTGTTTGTGGTCAAAAACTAGGTTGGCTGTAACTTTATGGGTTAATATATTTTTTATTTTTTTAAATAAAATATAAGTTTTTATATAACATTTTATAAATTTTATTTTTTTTAATAAAAATATATTAACTTATATTTTTTAAATAAAATATAAGTTTTTATATAACATTTTATAAATTTTATTTTTTTAAATAAAAATATATTAACCCATAAAGTCCTTTTTTCTATTCCATTGTCTCCATGTCTGTTTTTGTTTTGTTGCTGTAGTCCTGTAGTATAATTTCATACCAGGTATTGTGATATCTCCATTATCAGACAACACCCAATTTTTTTTCTTTGCTTGCCTTGGTTTGGGTTCTGCTTCTTTATAATTTTATGCTTGTCTTTAGAATCCCCAAAAGATAAGATTGTTATTTAGATTTTTATAGGGACTGTATTAAGTCTTTTTTTCACTTTCAGCAACTCTGTTTTCCCAATGCTATTTTTTCCCCAATCCATTAGCATAGGAGGTTTTGCCATCTTTCTTCTTCTAGTGTCTTCTCCACTTTCTTTAGGAAGGAAGTTTTCATTGTAGGAGGTATTTTGCCTTCATAGTTAGGTTTAGGTTCATTGCTGGATGTCTCTTCTATAGTCTATTATGAATGAAGTATGTATTTATGTGCATGTCTATGGTATGGTGCATGTATGTGTATGTGTTACTTCTATGCAAGTTTGTGGGTGTGTGTACTGTATAATTTCATATGGAAGCCAGTATAGGGCACTGGCTTGAAACAAAGTATCTCATTGAATCAGAGGCTCAATATTTTATTTTTACACAATTGGCAGGGCAGTGAGTTCTTGTGATATATTTTTTTTTACATATAAAACTATTTTTTTCATTACATCTTTACCTCAATTACATTTCCAATGCTATCCCAAAAGTCCCCCATATCCTCCCCCCTACTTCCCTACCCACCCTTTCCCATTTTTTTGGACTTGGCGTTCCCCTGTACTGGGGCATATAAAGTTTGCATGTCCAATGGGCCTCTCTTTCCAGTGATGGCCGACTAGGCCATCTTTTGATACATATTCAGATAGAGTCAAGAGCTCCAGTGTACTGGTTAGTTCATAATGTTGTTCCACCCATAGGGTTGCATATCCCTTCAGCTCCTTCCCTACTTTCTCCAGCTCCTCCATTGGGGGCCCTATGATCCATTCACTAGCTGACTGTGAGCATCCACTTCTGTGTTTGCCAGGCCCCGGCATAGTCTCACAAGAGACAGCTTTATCTGGGTCCTTTCAGCAAAATCTTGCTAGTGAATGCAATGGTGTCAGCGTTGGGATGCTGATCATGGGATGGATCTCTGGATATGGCAGTCTCTAGATGGTCCATCCTTTCATCACAGCTCCAAACTTTGTCTCTGTAACTCCTTCCATGGGTGTTCTGTTCCCAATTCTAAGGAAGGGCATAGTGTCCACACTTCAGTCTTCATTCTTCTTGAGTTTCATGTGTTTAGCAAACTGTATCTTATATCTTGGGTATCCTAAGTTTTGGGCTAATATCCACTTATCAGTGAGTACATATTGTGTGAGTTCCTTTGTGATTGTGTTACCTCACTCAGGATGATGCCCTCCAAGTCCATCCATTTGGCTATGAATTTCATAAATTCATTCTTTTTAATAGCTGAGTAGTACTCCATTGTGTAAATGTACCACATTTTCTGTATCCATTCCTCTGTTGAGGGGCATCTGGGTTCTTTCCAGCTTCTGGCTATTATAAATAAGGCTGCTATGAACATAGTGGAGCATGTGTCCTTCTTACTGGTTGGGACATCTTCTGGATATATGCCCAGGAGAGGTATTGCAGGATCCTCCGGTAGTACTATGTCCAATTTTCTAAGGAACGGCCACACTGGTTTCCAGAGTGGTTGTACAAGCTTGCAATCCCACCAACAATGAAGGAGTGTTCCTCTTTCTCCACATCCTTGCCAGCATCTGCTGTCACCTGAATTTTTGATCTTAGCCATTCTGACTGGTGTGAAGTGGAATCTAAGGGTTGTTTTGATTTGCATTTCCCTGATGATTAAGGATGTTGAACATTTTTTCAGGTGCTTCCCTGCCATTCAGTATTCCTCAGGTGAGAATTCTTTGTTCAGTTCTGAGCCCCATTTTTAATGGGGTTATTTGATATTCTGGAGTCCACCTTCTTGAGTTCTTTATATATATTGGATATTAGCCCCCTATCTGATTTAGGATAGGTAAAGATACTTTCCCAATCTGTTGGTGGTCTTTTTGTCTTATTGAGGGTGTCTTTTGCCTTGCAGAAGCTTTGCAGTTTCATGAGGTGCCATTTGTCAATTCTCGATCTTACAGCACAAGCCATTGCTGTTCTATTCAGGAATCTTTTCCCTGTGCCCATATCTTCAAGGCTTTTCCACACTTTCTCCTCTATAAGTTTCAGTGTCTCTGGTTTTATGTGAAGTTCCTTGATCCACTTAGATTTGACCTTAGTACAAGGAGATAGGAATGGATCAATTTGCATTCTTCTACATGATAACAACCAGTTGTGCCAGCACCATTTGTTGAAAATGCTGTCTTTCTTCCACTGGATGGTTTTAGCTCCCTTGTCGAAGATCAAGTGACCATAGGTGTGTGGGTTCATTTCTGGGTCTTCAATTCTATTCCATTGGTCTACTTGTCTGTCACTATACCAGTACCATGCTGTTTTTATCACAATTGCTCTGTAGTAAAGCTTTAGGTTAGGCGTGGTGATTCCACCAGAGGTTCTTTTATCCTTGAGAAGAGTTTTTGCTATCCTAGGTTTTTTTGTTATTCCAGATGAATTTGCAGATTGCTCTTTCTAATTTGTTGAAGAATTGAGTTGGAATTTTGATGGGGATTGCATTGAATTTGTAGATTGCTTTTGGCAAGATAGCCATTTTTTCAATGTTGATCCTGCCAATCCATGAGCATGGGAGATCTTTCCATCTTCTGAGATCTTCTATAATTTCTTTCTTCAGAAACGTGAAGTTCTTATCATAGAGATCTTTCACTTCCTTAGTTAGAGTTATGCCAAGATATTTTATATTATTTGTGACTATTAAGAAGTGTGTTGTTTCCCTAATTTCTTTCTCAGCCTGTTTATTCTTTGTGTAGAGAATGGCCACTGACTTGTTTGAGTTAATTTTATATCCAACTACTTCACCGAAGCTGTTTATCAGGTTTAGGAGTTCTCTGGTGTAATTTTTAGGGTCACTTATATATACTATCATATCATCTGCAAAAAGTGATATTTTGACTTCAACTTTTCCAATTTGTATTCCGTTGATCTCCTTTTGTTGTTGAATTGCTCTGGCTAGGACATCAAGTACAATGTTGAATAGGTATGGGGAGAGTGGACAGCCTTGTCTAGTCCCTGATTTTAGTGGGATTGCTTCAAGCTTCTCACCATTTATTTTGATGTTGGCTACTGGTTTGCTGTAGATTGCTTTTATTATGTTTAGGTATGGGCCTTGAATTCCTGAGCTTTCCAAGACTTTTATCATGAATGTGTGTTGGATTTTGTCGAATGATTTTTCTGCATCTAACGAGATGATCATGTGGTTTTTGTCTTTGAGTTTGTTTATATACTGGATTACGTTGATGGATTTCCGTATATTAAACCATCCCTGCATCCCTGGAATAAAACCTACTTGGTCAGGATGGATGATTGCTTTAATGTGTTCTTGGATTCGGTTAGCGAGAATTTTATTGAGTATTTTTGCATCAATATTCATAAGGGAAATTGGTCTGAAGTTCTCTATCTTTGTTGGATCTTTCTGTGGTTTAGGTATCAGAGTAATTGTGGCTTCATAGAATGAGTTGGGTAGAGTTCCTTCTACTTCTATTTTGTGGAATAGTTTGTGCAGAACTGGAATTAGATCTTCTTTGAAGGTCTGGTAGAACTCTGTACTAAACCCATCTTGTCCTGGGCTTTTTTTGGCTGGGAGACTATTAATGACTGCTTCTATTTCTTTAGGGGATATGGGGCTGCTCAGCTCGTTAACTTGATCCTGATTTAATTTGGTACCTGGTATCTCTCCAGAAATTTGTCCATTTTGTCCAGGTTTTCCAGTGTTGTTGAGTATAGCCTTTTGTAGAACGATCTGATGTTGTTTTGGATTTCATCAGGATGTGTTGTTATGTCTCCCTTTTCATTTCTGATTTTGTTAATTAGGATGTTGTCCCTGTGCCCTCTAGTGAGTCTAGCTAAGGGTTTAACTATCTTGTTGATTTTCTCAAAGAACCAACTCCTCGTTTGGTTAATTCTTTGAATAGTTCTTCTTGTTTCCACTTGGTTGATTTCACCACTGAGTTTGATTATTTCCTGCCATCTACTCCTCTTGGGTGAATTTTCTTCCTTTTTTTCTAGAGCTTTTAGATGTGTTGTAAAGCTGCTAGTGTGTGCTCTCTCTAGTTTCTTTTTGGAGGCACTCAGAGCTATGAGTTTCCCTCTTAGAAATCCTTTCATTTTGTCCCCTAGGTTTGGGTAAGTTGTGGCTTCATTTTCATTAAACTGTAAAAAGTCTTTAATTTCTTTCTTTATTCCATCCTTGACCAAGGTATCATTGAGAATAGTGTTGTTCAGTTTCCACGTGAATGTAGGCTTTCTATTATTTATGTTGTTTTTGAGGATCAGCCTTAGTCCATGGTGGTCTGATAGGATGCATGGGACAATTTCAATATTTTTGTATCTGTTGAGGCTTGTTTTGTGACCAATTATATGGTCAATTTTGGAGAAGGTCCCCTGAGGTGCTGAGAAGAAGCTATATCCTTTTGTTTTAGGATAAAATGTTCTGTAGATATCTGTTAAGTCCATTTGTTTCATAACTTCTGATAGTTTCACTGTGTCCCTGTTTAGTTTCTGTTTCCAGGATCTGTCCATTGATGAAAGTGGTGTGTTGAAGTCTCCCACTATTATTGTGTGAGGTGCAATGTGTGCTTTGAGCTTTACTAAAGTTTCTTTAATGAATGTGGCTGCCCTTGCATTTGGAGCATAGATATACAGAATTGAGAGTTCCTCTTGGAGGATTTTACCTTTGATGAGTATGAAGTGTCCCTCCTTGTCTTTTTTGATAACTTTGGGTTGGAAGTAGATTTTATTTGATATCAGAATGGCTACTCCAGCTTGTTTCTTCAGACCATTTGCTTGGAAAATTGTTTTCTAGCCTTTCACTCTGAGGAAGTGTCTGTCTTTTTCCCTGAGATGGGTTTCCTGTAAGCAGCAGAATGTTGGGTCCTGTTTGTGTAGCCAGTCTGTTAGTCTATGTCTTTTTATTGGGGAATTGAGTCCATTGATATTAAGAGATATTAAGGAAAAGTAATTGTTGCTTCCTTTTATTTTTGTTGTTAGAGTTGGCATTCTGTTCTTATGGCAGTCTTCTTTTAGGTTCGTTGAGGGATTACTTTCTTGCTTTTTCTATTGCGTGATTTCTGTCCTTGTATTTTTTTTTCTGTTATTATCCGTTGAAGGGCTGGATTCGTGGAAAGATAATGTGTGAATTTGGTTTTGTCATGGTATACTTTGGTTTCTCCATCTATGGTAATTGAGAGGTTGGCTGGGTATAGTAACCTGGGCTGGCATTTGTGTTCTCTTAGTGTCTGTATAACATCTGTCCAGGCTCTTCTGGCTTTCATAGTCTCTGGTGAAAAGTCTGGTGTAATTCTGATAGGCCTGCCTTTATATGTTACTTGACCTTTCTCCCTTACTGCTTTTAATATTCTATCTTTATTTAGTGCATTTGTTGTTCTGATTATTATGTGTCGGGAGGAATTTCTTTTCTGGTCCAGTCTATTTGGAGTTCTGTAGGCTTCTTGTATAATCATGGGCATCTCTTTCTTTAGGTTTGGGAAGTTTTCTTCTATTATTTTGTTGAAGTTATTTGCTGGCCCTTTAAGTTGAAAATCTTCATTCTCATCAACTCCTATTATCCGTAGGTTTGGTCTTCTCATTGTGTCCTGTATTTCCTGGATGTTTTGAGTTAGGTTCCTTTTGCATTTTGTATTTTCTTTGATTGTTGTGCTGATGTTCTCTATGGAATCTTCTGCACCTGAGATTCTCTCTTCCATCTCTTGTATTCTGTTGCTGATGCTTGCATCTATGGTTCCAGATTTCTTTCCTAGGGTTTCTATCTCCAGTGTTGCCTCACTTTGGGTTTTCTTTATTGTATCTACTTCCCTTTTTAGGTCTAGTATGGTTTTGTTCATTTCTATCACCTGTTTGGATGTGTTTTCCTGTTTTTCTTTAAGGACTTCCACCAGTTTGGTTGTGTTTTCCTGTTTTTCTTTAAGGACCTGTAACTCTTTAGCAGTGCTCTCCTGTATTTCTTTAAGTGAGTTATGAAAGTCATTCTTGATGTCCTCTACCATCATCATGAGATATGCTTTTAAATCTGGGTCTAGATTTTCGGCTGTGTTGGGGTGCCCAGGACTAGGTGGGGTGGGAGTGCTGTGTTTTGATGATGGTGAGTGGTCTTGATTCTGTTAGTAGGATTCTTATGTTTGCCTTTCACCATCTGGTAATCTCTGAAGCTAGCTGTTATAGTTGTCTCTGATTAGAGCTTGTTCCTCCGGAGACTCTCTTAGCCTCTATCAGCAGACCTGGGAGGCTGGCTCTCTCCTTAGTTTCAGT
Source organism: Mus caroli (assembly GCF_978045245.1). Lineage (NCBI taxonomy): Eukaryota > Metazoa > Chordata > Mammalia > Rodentia > Muridae > Mus > Mus caroli. Next base: position 77,353,331 of record NW_028227267.1, read on the forward strand.
GGTCAGAGTATTCTCTGCAGGCAAGCTCTATTCTTGCAGGGAAGGTGCCCAGATATCTGGTGTTCGAACCTGCCTCCTGGCAGAAGTTGTGTTCCAATCTCCAGAAGACTTAGGATCCCATGGGGAATCCTGTGTGGGTCCTTGCAGGTGTCTGGAGACTCCTCTGGCAAGGCACCCTGGTGCTCGAGTGGACCGGAAGGGACTTGTGCCCCAGCAGAGGCCGGGTTGCCTGCTTCCCTAGTTAATGCAGTCTCAGGTTCTGCACGATTGGATTGGAGCAGACGCTGTGTTCCTCTCACTGGAGGTCTTAGGATCCTGTGGGGAGTCCTGTGTGGGTCCTTGTGGGTGTCCGGAGACTCCTCTGGCAAGGCACCCGAGTGCTTGCCAAAGGGATTCTTAAAAACACAGAATAATGTCACCTGCAAATGTGGATGATATTATTTGTTTTCTTTTAATGCCCATTTTTCTCTTTATTCCTCCCTTGACTAATTTCTTTTGCTAAGACTTGGATCACTGTATCAAACAAAAGTAGAGAGATAGCAAGCAGCATGTTCTTGTCTTAGACTTTATAGGAAATGCTTTCAAATGTTTTTCCATTTAGTAGAATACTAGCTATAGGATTGTAATTTATAGCCTTTGGTTTATGGAGATACATTCTTTCTATTCCTAAATTCTTGAGGATTTTTATCATGAAAGTATGTTATACTTTAAAAAGTCAGTTTTTGCATCTATTAAAATGAATCTCTGGAATTTCTAAAGATGAAACTTAGCCAAAATTCTTCAAAGTATAGGTTTGAGCAAAACCTTTCTGGAAAAGATTTCAGTAGTTTAGGAAATAATGCCATAAATTATGGTATTAAATGGAATTCCAAAGCAATGTGAACAATTAGTATAGTGGAGAGACAACATCAAGAATAAAGGTAAATCTTTGTCAACTATATATGAGATAGGGAATTAATATCATTGCAAGCTCTTAGAGTTAAACATAGTTGGTAAATAAATTGAAATGACAGCTCTAAAAAATAATGGAATACAAAATGGCCAATATACATTTGAAAAACTATTCACTGTCTTTTTCTTTTTATAATGGAAATGCAAATTAAAAGAACATCAGGATTTCATATCACTATAGTGAAAATGGCTATCATTAAGATACAAAATACAGTAATCCAGGTTTGTCACTATTGGGAATAAGCCTAAAGGAATCTAAATCAGGGTATCACAGGGAGGCATGCATAATGATATTGATTGCTGTGCTCTAGCTATACCAAGATAAGGAACCATCCTAGATTACTGTTATTAAATCAATATTTGGAACAATGTGTGGTATATACAGAGTGGTTTTATTTACCCATAAGGAAAAAATTGTCATTTTCAGGAAAATGAATGAAACTTGAGATCATCAAGGCCAAAAATGAAAATTAGCCAGATTAACACTGGGCAGTGGTGGTACATGCCTTTAATCCCAGCACTTGGAGGCAGAGGCAGGCAGATTTCTGAATTTGAGACCAGCCTGGTCTACAGTGTGAGTTCTAGGACAGCCAGGGCTACACAAAACCCTGTTTTGAAAAAAACCAAAAAACAAATTAAGATGTACAGATATTGCTGGTTTTCTCATATGCAAAATCTGGAATTAAAACCTTATTTCTATTTCTTATTACATATATGTATACCAAGGGTATATGCACTGGAGTGCTGGAAGCTGTAGTTCAGTGGTTTCAGATCTACTTGGAGCTGGAGTTACAAGAGATTGTGCAACACCTAATATGTGCTCAGGAAACTGATCACTTATCTGTTAAACCAGTGTATACTCTTAACTGCTAAGCATTTCTGAGTGCATGCATTTATGTATGTTTCTCTGTCAAAAAGGACTGTGGTGGGAGAGAAAGAGGTATAAAGAGAGGTAAAAAGATATATCAAGAGTCAGTAATGGAATACAAATGCAGGAATATATATATATTCCTTCTGTACAACCATTCCCCAACCGCCGTTTGTGTGTGTGTGTGTGTGTGTGTGTGTGTGTACAGAAGTAGATATGTTTATTAGAGAGAATACCCAGAGAAAAATAACAGGAAGATATGAGAGAATAGTTGAAGAAATCAAATATGAATTAGGTAAGCAATCTTCGAATCTCGGGTCTCCTTAGTATAAAAAAAATACAGCTGTTAATAGCTCCTAAATCTATTCACAATATGCACAGACAGTCTTAATCACCAGCCTGTTATGTTTCTTAGAAGCAGGCCTCAGAATAGGTCAGCTGTTTATTTCTAGATGATTGAAAACACTTGCACATATGTTCATCAACCTGAAGCCACATGCATGGGTTAAGACTGGGAAGCGTAGTAGGGTAAGTTGAGATCCTATTACTGATTGAATTTTCCACATGATTTGCTGAGGATGCAATTCCTATTTAACTCATTAACACGTTTAATTCCAATCATCCTAAATACCACCAAATGTGCAAAATCAGAATTGACCCAATTTCCCTTCATGACCAGGATTCTCTTTTCTCCACTCACTGCTACTCTCTTTCTACAGACATTTTTGTAATGTGTGTTTTCTGGAATTCATTTTTTGTTATAAAACCATTCTTTAAGCTCTAAGCCCACATACACAATTTTCTCTGAACATGCTTGACATTATTTTATGTTCCCTTTCAGACTCAGCACATTAAGCTCTCCAGTGGTAATTCTAACAGGAACATGATACTCTGAGCTTTCTGTACAACAGAGAACTTAGAAATCTGAGATGACACTGGCATCCTCCTGACTACCTATATTCAATTCCTAATAGTTCTTTTCCTATTCTCATATAAGTATAACCCTCCTAGGGTTTATGATATCAGACTCCAAGCATCTTCTACATATAGTTTTAACCTCTACAGTTATCATTGCTCATGTGTAATGGGCATTGCTGTATAACTCACAATGTTCTTTGTTTTAGGAACTTCAATCAGAATAAATGTGAAAAAAATCCAATTCTCCATACTGAAAACATCTTTAGCAGGAACCAATCAATCTAAACCTTTCACTTTCAAATCTTTTGGAAGTCTTGGACTTTGTAAGCATCTCAAACTATTGGGCCTCTGTTGACTTAAACTCTTAACACATACTCTTTGATCACAACTTCATTTACCTTAATTTCTTCCTATTTTCATGCTAGGGAAATCTCTCTGATGTTATTGAAAGCTTGAGTGTCTTCAATCTGATTCACTTCTGGACACACCATGCTGCTACTTACCAATTGCTTTTTTTCTTCTCTACTCTACTTATTGCAAACTTTTCCATTGGATCAATTTAACCATTGGATACTTCTAATGCCCAGGGTGAAAAGAACTGTTGGAGAAACCCACACGGTAAGTAATCGAGATCCACGGAAAAGTCAATGTGTATCTTTGATTTGTACTCACTGCTTATAGTGTTACATGTGTTCATTTTCCCTTTTTGCATTTCAGAGTAGGAGTTTCTAAATTTGATACTGTTTGCAGCCCTGATTGTAGTGTCACTTTTTCTTTACCTTTGTTGATTCAAGTAGAGTCAATAACACAATGCAGATAGTTTGTAGGATGTCTGTGAAATCAAACACAAAGTTTTTAAAGCATGGATGATCTCGAATCATTCTGTATACTCTGAAAATCTTGATTATAATGCCTTGCCAATTTTAAGACTTAAATTTTATATTTAATTTAGTGTACAAATACTGGGGACATTGAAATGGATCAGTAGGTGAGATTACTTGGTAAACATAAGAACCTGAAGACTTGAGATCCAATTGCCAGTTTCCACATACAAAGACAGGCAAGTTGGGTTTGCCTGAATTCACATCCAATATAGGGGAAAGTGGTGTATTTTGAGAGATTCTTGTCTATCCAGACTATTAAAAATGGTAGCTTTTGGTTCAGTGAGACACTGTTTCAAGGCAGTAACAAGGTGAGCAACAGATAAATTTTTCTGGTCTCTCCATACATGTACACGCAGTCCTGAGAATTGAGCTGTATGTAACACACATGCACACATACACACAAGCACAAATAATAATGGTGTTTCTAAGTTTAAATAATTATATAATTCAAGAATATAGTTGATTCTCATCATTTATGGATTTTGTGATTCATCAGATAATGTACATTTAGTTAGGTTTAAATCAATTCTAACATTTTAAACATCCAGTGGTATTTACAGAGAAGCAAAAACTTAGTATTGCTAGACTTTATGTTATCAGCTAAACTGGCACCAGAAGAATTCATTTTCTTTTGTTGTTGTTTTTCAGTTGTGTGTTTTTGTTTTTGTTATTCTATGTAGCCCTGGCTTTCCTGGAACTCACTCTGTAGACCAGGCTGGGCTCAAACTCAGAAATCTGCCTGCCTCTGCCTCTCAAGTGCTGGGATTAAAGGTGTGTGCTGCCACTGCCCAGCAAAATCATGTTCTATCATAATCAAACTTATTTTGTCATCAGTTTGTGACCAAATTTTGTGCTTTTAGTTGATTTGACTAAAGAAAAAAAAAAAAAAAGAAAAATGAAGAAAGAAAATCGAAGCCCAGGGTGTGTTACTCCCAAGCACAAGAAGGTCGTCTAAAGGGGTAACAGATGCTGCATAAGCTTTGCTCACAGGGGAGTTTTAGATCTCTTGCCATGAGCATAATGTTGGTGCTTCTGAAGCATCCTGAAGCAGAAACACATATAAAACTGAATTATTGACAACTGACAAAGAAATTGTGACCAACGAGTCACACAAATCTTAAACCCAGGATGACCCTAGGAACAGTAGTTGAGGCATGAAGTCTTCATCGTGGTTAACTCAATAATAGGAAGCTGTCACAAGTAGATATGAAGACTATGGAAGACTAAAGGTTAATATATGACCCCTGACAGTGCTCTAGTTGGTAAAATAGATAAATAAATAATTAAACAAACAAACAAACAAATATGCACTACTAACTATCACGAACAACTACCAACCATGTCACAAAAATAAAAATATTCAAAACGCTAAAGATTAAATTAATAAAGTTTTATTGTAAATTTTCATTTTTAAGCTAAAAATTAGAGATGTGTTAATTTATTCTTCTAATATATATATACATATATAGATATAGATATACTTATATATATATATATATATACACACATATGTGTATATGTATATGTGCCTATATGTGTGTGTGTTTGCAGATACATGTGCGTCCTCCATTACACTCTTATCCTCTTACCCTTCCCAATAAACACTTTGTGTGTACCAGCAAGTTCCTTTCCAATTTCATTTATTTTTTATTTATTATTGGGGTTCATTTTAGCCCAGCCACGCACCAGACACAGTAAGTCCGCAATAACCACCTTTCAGGTTTGGACTTGTATGCCCCAGGAGTACTGAGATTATAGGCAAGAACTGTATTCTGATTATGCAGTACTGAGTGTTGAAATCAGTACTTTTTCCTGACTGCTAGGCCAGCATCTTACCAATTAAAGTCCTTCTGACAGTTTTCATAACAGTCTTGCATAGGGAAGCCTACTGGCTTAGTGAACCAAAACATATCCCATTTCCCTTCTAGTTGTAAAAGTGACTATTTGGAAAGGTACATTTCAGTAATAAAAGTCTATAAAAATTATTGCTTTACTGAAGTCGTCCATTCCAGATGTTATGTAAGCTAAATAATAATCTCAAAGAAATATAAGAATGTGAGAAGCAGGGAATTCAAAACTCTTAATATTTATGTTTGATAATGTGATAAAATTGTACAGTCTTCGACTCATGTATTTTGATAGGAGTATTACTTTCACCCATAGAAGAAGGAACTGAGAAGTAAATGATAAATCTATCTACAGACCGAAGAGCACACATTAGCAACTGCCATTGTGAAACCTGAAAGTCCACCTGTTTTTAACTTAAAATTCTAAGAACAGGATTTTATTTGTGTCTTTGTCTCTTTCCTCTTGCTTTTCTATATGTTCTTCAGTGTTCCTTTAGAAAACTTATTAAGATCTTTAAAAAAATATTCTGCTGGGCGTGGTGGCACACACCTTTAATCCCAGCACTCAGGGAGGCGGATTTCTGAGTTCAAGGCCAGTCTGGTCTACAAAGTGAGTTCCAAGACAGCCAGGGCTACACAGAGAAACCCTGTCTGGAAAAACCAAAAAAAAAAAAAAAAAAAATCCAATAGTATTCTGAAACATAGGGAGAGGAAACATAAAGAAACAGCTTTGCTTTCATATGGGTTTGTCATATGTCTGTTTCTTCCCTGTATAATGTGTTCATCCTACATCTTTAAGTAAAGATAGCCTTATCCTGGTAGCCATGACAATAAAATAAGCAGAACTGACTATATAAGATAATTTAGTTATTGTTCTAGTGAACAACTCCACACCTGTCACTCTCCTTGGTGGCTTTCTGACACAATTTCTGGGGTCTCCATTACAGTCTTCACCAATGGTCTCTCTGGTGGAAAGGTTCCACTTCTCTCCATGACACCTTCATAGCTTCAATATCAGCACTACTTGGTAGACTCTTACATATCATCGAGTTTGGCTTCTGGGACAAGGTAAAACCTTAGCCAACTCTGGACCACAGTTTCAATTTGCTGAGAGTAAGGAAATACTTCCCAGTTGATTTTGTTTCAATGGTGATGTTCTCGTTTTAATTACAGCTGATCTGTCAGCCCCAGCTGTACAGTATTGATTGTCCTAGTAAAACAAAGGTTTCTCTTTAATGGTCTGGTCTCTTGTTAATCACAACAAATCCTTTGGCTCTAGCTGACCAGAACACAAGTCTTAATATGAAAAGGCACACACCTGGACCTGATAGAGTCCTTCCTTCCCCTGAAACATCACAAGCCTGACTTCTACTCTCTGCACTGCTCTAACCACTGTATTTTCGGTTTCCACAAGAGCATATTAAACTCTTACCATTTAATGGCTTATCTAGTCCAAAATTCAAAACTCCTCTCACTTTCCTCTTAAACATTTGCTCAAGTCTGTTACAGAAGTTCCCCGTGAACCTGCTTTCAATTTCTTAGTTAGGGTTTCTGTTACTATGAAAAAAAAAATATGATGACCAAATGTGACTCAGAGAGGGAAGGGTTTATAACTCTCATGCAACACTCACTCACTGAGGGAAATCAGAGTATGAATTCAAGGCAGAATTCTGGATGCAGGAACTGAAGCAGATGGGATGGTGGAACAAAACAATGATTTTGGGCTCAGTCTCTCCTGGATAGCAGTTTTCTCTCTTATATATCCCAGGATTGCATCCCCAGTAGTGACATTGCCAGCATTGAGTTGGACCTTCTCATATAAAATATTAAGACAATATAGTAACGCCACAAATTTCAGAATAAAGACAACTGATCCAAATAATCATGGTCAAATTAAATAAGGTAAACTTTTATTATTATTATACATTACTATGTTTTCTAAAGGTGGGGTTCAAGAGAGCAGCATTTGGGAAAGGGTAGAATAAGGGTTTTTATATTTCAGAAGTAGGTAGTTTTCAAATTGTGGAATTTGGAAGGCAAATAGGTGGGGTTACAGAAGCAGAGCACAAGCCAAACAAGTGGCTTACAAAAACATTCTGAAACAAAGACAATTGTTGCAAGATGGCCATAAAAAGGTGGTCATAAACCAAGGTAAGCAGTCATAATAAAGGTGGTTTTCACAACTAAATGAAAGAAAAGATTGTTGCCAATTCCTGGAATTGGCAACACAGAGCCCTTTGTACTTAGTGTATAGCACAACTGTTGAAAAACAAAGATTTAGTCATAAAAAGGAATGAGCCAAGTTTGTATATACTATAAGATGGCTTTCAAGACTAAGATGGAGGCAGGTTGGTTTATCATATATCCTGTCACAGACTTGATTACAGGCCAATGTGAGAGGGACATTTTCTCAAGTAAGGGCCCCTCTTCTTAGAGTCTAGGTTTCTGTCATATTGATAAAATACAACCAGCTCACTTATGCCTCTTTACCTAACATTCCTTTCAGAGGGAAGGAGGGAGAGAGAGGGATAGGGAGAGGGAGAGGGAGAAGGGAGGGAGAGAGAGAGGGGAGGGGGAGGGAGAGGGAGGAGAGAGAATGGGAGTAAACCAAAATCCAGAAGAGAAGTATAGGGTTTAATATAAATGTTAATGGTGCCAAAATGTTCTTACCTAGTTGTTTGAATAGCTATGTGGACTATTTAACTCAGGACATCAGATATGCCTCAATACATATTCTAGCCACATAACATTGACAGCAAATATTACTCACTCCCCATAGAACTCTCAATCTTTTTCCAAGGAAGGTGATTGTGACTGAAGACCTGCTTGAAGCACAAATCTGTACTGATGACTTCTATGAACAACCAGGCTCATAATTTATAAAAATAAATAGCAATTAACCACACTCTAAAGTATTATCAAACAATAAATGATTTGAAACAAAACCAATTTCAAAAACTTTAAACTTGTTTTAGATATTAGAATAAACTTTAATAAAAATTATAATTAGCAGAACTGTTGACACATCCAGCTAGATAGATGATCCATTTTGTTAATTGCAGAGGCCAGACTCAAACAATTGTGAGGTGCATGATTCCAGATAGAATATATTCCAAAAAGCCAAATGATAGAATATCCCCATATACACAGTTAGTAAAGGCTAGATGTAGGGGATTGACCAGGAAAAGGCAGCAGAGGGAAGATCTTAAGAGGGGATGTTTAAGAGGTAGAGAAAGCCTTGAAGAAGTGATGTCCGGAGTCAATGTGTGTTGTCTACATGGAAATGGAAATGTCAAAGATGCCAGATTCTCAGACCCAGGAAGGAATACCAAAGCCTTCTTCCTGGGGGATAGGCTGAGAAGGAAAGGGCAGAGCCTTCTGACTTCTGGTGTGTGTGTTAATGTTAACAGCATAGGCAGAAAATATTCACCATTGTTATTTTACCAGATAGTTACAGCATGAAGATTGCTTCCCTGCATGCATTGCTTATGAAGATCAGCTAAACCTGTTGCCTTGATTGAGCTGTAACCCATAAATCTTACCTCCTTGCTTATCTCTGTGTAATAAACCAGCCAACGTACAGTTGGATAACTGTACAACAATCTCACTTTCTATTCAACCCTGAACAACAAACCACTGAGCTGTCCTCCAGAGTGCTGAGGCTTATCGTGCGGAGAGCTCAGACAACCTGGTCCCAGATTTTTGACTGTGTTTATGTCTATATTTGTCTTTTCTTCATTTCCTTGCCACCCTAGTCACATCCAAGTCCCTGAAGCCATGATGATGTGGAAGGAATGAAACTTTTCTGCATCCTGACTTTAGCTATAGTTATAAAGATCAATCATCTTTCAGAATAAACACAAACTACAAGGTAAATTTACATGTGAATTTAAAAAAAATTAATTAGTATCTCATAAAGACAATAAAAGTTATATTTTCCTACAAATATCAATGTTTTATGAAAAGATTCTCAAAGCTAAACTAAAATATAAGCTACTCAAAATATAAGTGCCAAACTTAAAAAATTGAAGAAATCTTTTTCTCCACTCTCTTCTTTTCCTCTCATTATATTTCCATGCATATATTTGTGGGTAAGGAGGTAAATATATTAGAACAAGTGAGCTGTCAGAAAAGTAAAAAGTCAGGAAAAATTATTGTAGACAAAAATGTGAAAATTAGAGTGCTAATTAATCTATGGGTAGTCTAAGCTAGAGTGTACAAAGCCATCCAAGATGAATGTATTGCACAAAGAGGCAGAAAATGAAAAAGAAAAGAAAGTCACTAATATAAGCCAAACCAAATTGCACAATTTTCTAATTGAAGTTTCAATTAAGTGCTGAGCAAGGAGGAAGGAAGCCTTACAAGCAAATTTGCATCTCTGCAGACTGTACTGGCTTCCTGCCTGCCATTTGCTTCTGAAGAAAAGGCTAGCTCATAGGTGGTTTCACTCCCTTTGAATTTTAACAAATGCACCAGCTCCTTAGGTATGAGTACCATGACTAGCATTCTAGAGCTTTATTTTTCAAGGTGAATACGGTTCTTTAGAAGCAAATATAAAGAAACCCAAGTATTGTAGCAGTGTTGGGTTTTGAGGCAAATTAAAACACAAAATTGGAAAGTATTAATCTCCCATATAAACTCAGTCCTAATTTCTACTTGAGATACAGATATGTTTTTCCAGTTGTGATGTCTGCTGATGGATAATTTGGAAGGTTTAGTCTGTCATTGAGACTGAGCATTGTGTATGTCATTGTTATCTGATCTTGTCATAAAAGCAGCACTATGTTTTAGTGTAATTTTTTGAGAAACATCATAATCAGTTGAAATGATGATAATTAGACTTTTAGAAAGCTGCTTTTTCCTAACAAACAGATTGTAGGCCAAGCCTCTCGTAGAAGCTGCCATTAATAGCAGGTGCACTGGGTTTTGTCCTTGTCATTGGGTTATAATACTAGACATTGGTTTGGTAATAATGCATGTTTCCAGGAACATTTTCTATGACAGTAAATTATGGAGCACAGAACTATCTGGTTTGTTTAACTCATACCTAGTAAACATCAGATTGCACCAATACTTCCATTCCTATAATCACAAATGGCATGGAGAATGTTCAGAGAAAATAAGGGAAACAATAGCGACTTTATTTACTAACAGAGAGCTAAATAATTTCTGTCTATCATTTTTGGACTTTAAGTATTTCTGTTAGTTCTCTAAAACAGTGATATTCTTAAAATTCTGATCTTTTTCACAAAAGAGAGAGATACAAATAAAGAGAAAGAAGACAGAGAGACAGAGAGATACAAAAAGACATTTATTTATTTATTTATTTATTTATTTATTTATTGATGTGTGATATGCAAATGTCTGTGCCAGTACACGCATCACTTGGACAGGGGCCAGTATGTCAGATGTATTCCTCATTTCTTTTGTCTTATTGGCTTGAGGCAAGAACATTCACTGAATTGGAAACTTGTCACTTCCACCTACACTGGCAGATCAGTGTGTTCTTGGGATCTGCCTGTTTGTGTCCCCTGCATTGCTGCTGTTGCAAGCATGCAGCTGGATGTCTGCATTTTGTGTGTACGCTGGAGATTAAAGCTTACGTTCTCATGCCTGCAGAAGAAGCACTTTTGCCTACTGAGACATCACCCTGAAACCCATTGGACGTTTCTGAATCATGAATGAGATGTTAAATTATGTCTACTGCACTTCTAATTAAGATATCATAGAATCATAGCTGGGTATTATCATATAGGTTAACAATCAGCAGCACACAAGCTGACTATGAAATATTGTGGATATAAATATAATTAATGTTCAAACAAGCTGAATTTTCAACATTCAAAAATTAGGATATTTTATAAATTTGCTACCATGTTCCACAAAAATCAAAAATCTTAAATGAAGATTTAGCATGTTCCTTTCTTTCTTCAATAATCCGTAGCTAATTACTAGCTGGCTGACACTGTCAAAGGCATATGTTCTTACTAATTCTCTGCAATTGCCCCTTACCCCTAGCACTGTTCTCCAGAACCCAGTGTTCTTTTCTGGGTCTGACAGCAATTTATTATATAACTTCTGGTAAGTCATTTCAGATGTAAGGAACCAAAGGCACAGATAAAATGTGATCCTTAAAGCCCCATGTAGTGTCTAGACTAGATAATAAAAATATCTCTATTTTGAGGTCTTTCCACTTACATTGCTATCTTATCTCATTCTTTAATTACAAGAGAAATGCTGCATTATCTGTTTATATTTAGGGATATTTATATATGTCCATAGTCTTCTTGAAGTTACTGCAGATAAGAGTTGAATATAGTGCAGTTCAAAAATAGATTCACGAAAATAAATACTGACAAGAAATTAATATGTGGTACGTTTGAAAACTTTGTCTTATAAGTTTCAAGTGTAATCATTTGTTTTACTGGAGATTGGACAGGCTCTTTATTAACCAGATACTCATCATTTCTTTGAATTCCTCAATCTCTAGTAATTATGAGAAGAAAGAAAAATTACCTCCAGAACGTGATGTCCTTTCTCTCTCTTGATTTTTCTAGGCTAGGAGGAGCTAGAGAAAATACCCAAGGAGCTAAAGGGATCTGCAACCCCATAGGTGGAACAACATTATGAACTAACCAGTACCCCAGAGCTCTTGACTCTAGCTTCATAGGTATCAAAAGATGGCCTAGTCGGCCATCACTGGAAAGAGAGGCCCATTGGACTTGCAAACTTTATATGCCCCAGTACAGGGGAACCAGGAGCCAAAAAGTGGGAGTGGGTGGGTAGGGGAGTGGGTAAGAGGGTATGGGGGACTTTTGGGATAGGATTGGAAATGTAAATGAGGAAAATACCTAAAAAAAATATTAAAAACACAAAACAAAACAAAAACAAAAACACCCCCTCCCAAAAAAAGAAAAATAATACAAATTTTTGTTTGTTTGTTTGTTTGTTTTGCTTTTTGGTTTGTTTTTGTGAGACAGGGTTTTTTGGTTTTTTTTTGTAATAGCCTCAACTGGCTGGCCTCGAATTTAAAGAGATCCACATGCCTCTGCCTCCTGCGTGTTGGGAATAAAGAAGTACACAACCGCCACCTGGTGATGGTATAAAATATTTTTAAAGTACAGTGTTTACTTCTCAATAGCACACAGACATATTTCCACACATAAATCCAACATTTAAATCCTTCATCTCATGACACTAAAAAAATCTTGACATGTTTTCCCTAGTTCTATGCTGAGATTCATAATAAGTAAGTAATGAATACACTTGACTATAGAGTCTAATGTGTTAGAGTTTCATCCTGAAGGAGCACATGTACAAAGAGACAAAAAGAAAGGAAATTTAGTTGTCATTTTCAATGATCATATGGCTGTGTTGTATCCAGCCACAGTCAGTCATATTACATGCTTACACCTGAAGCAAAAATACTAAACACTTAGTAGGAATAGTTGATATTGTGTTCTCCGTGCCTGAGCTATTCAACCTACTTGATGAGAGTGGACTACTGCCATGAGTAGGACCATTTTGCCATGATATAGAACAAAATCCTTCATCCAACACAAGGTGAAGAGAGGATTAGCCTGTTTGATTAACAGATTACCTCTAAGAAATGAGAATGTAAAACCACACATTTGTATGAGTAAAACCAGACTGAAGTTTATCCAGAAAATTCTTTACCTTTGTGGTAGCATGTGCTATTGGATATGTACTATTGTGCTGCTGGGTAAAATATCTTAAACCTGGGTTTGGAACTCTTCATCTTTCTGTCATTGAATTTTCAGCTTGAACCCCCCTCCCCCCCACACATACACACACACACACACACACACACACACACATATATATACACACACACAGAGACAAATGCATACACATGTGCATAGATACCACATTCGAGCGCATGCGCACATGCACACACACACACACACACACACACACACACACATCCCACTCTGCTATTTTATTTATATAAGAAAGTACAAATGTCAGAAAGTGAACTAGTTCCACATTTCTCATGAGATGGGCATCCCTAGTTGACACCCTGACACGCTTGGAAAGTGGCATCATTGACTGATAACTTGCCTCCATTAAATTTACCCATGGGCATGTCTATGTGGCATTTTCATGATTTCTAATTGATGCAATAAAGTCCAGATCACTATGGGTGGTCCCATCCTTTGGCAAGTGGGCTTAGGCAGTCTAAGAAAAGTAGCTGAATGTGATGGAGGATGCAAACCAGAAAACTCTATGTATTATGCCTCAAAGTTCTGCCTTCCCCTCTCTCAATGGTAGACTGTATCCTATAAAATGGAATATACAGTTTTCTTCCCAATTTGCTTTTGGTCATGGCAAATATCACAACAGAAAACAAACAAAGTAATCTAAAGTTCAGAAAAGAAGTTGTGTGTTTTATGAAGTTCTTATTTTTAAAACAGGAAATCCACAGAACTCCATCACAGTGAAAACAAAATACATTTGAATACAACTTTAATGAATTTGTATGTTTATAATTCTTCAAAATGCAGTCATCATGAATTCAGATACACTGAGATGTTAACCTTGGTTTAAAAGATCAACTGAGCATGACTCCTTCCTCAATACTAATCATGTATGTGTTATTAATTATTGATTGATGAATATAGAAATGTGAGCAAGAATTATTACTACAAAATTCCAGAGTGATTACTGTCCTGAAATTCTCACTGAATTGGATGTTTAGAGATTTAGGGTATATTAGCAGATTTCCTTTATTTTAGATTAATAATTAGTATGATGATAATTAGAGAAGAAAATTTAAAATGTTAATCAAGCTCACTTAATAAGTCATACTCATTGAAGTTCATGTGCTGGAAACTATTTCACATTCATTATTTTTTTTCTAAATAATAACATTAAATAGGCCAGAAGGTAGAAAATTCATGATTAGATAATAAAATGACAGCTTAGTGGAAATAATCAGTGTGTACAAGTTTACGAAAAATTAAATATGAAGTTTGGGGCTTGAATAAATATTCAGATTCTATGTTGTGACTTTCCGTTTTTTTTTTCTATGGACTGTCTGAAAAGAAAATCTTATGATGTAGTAATTTTTAACATTAATTGCAGTTTTCTAACCCAACTTTGATCATTGAGTTCCCAATAAATTTCTCATTAAGTTCCCATTAAAGACATAAAACCTTTATATTTGCAATAAGTCTAATGGCACCAGAGCTGGGAAGATATCAACCCTTTAAACTATTTTGCCTACTATCCTGTCAACACCCTGAGACATGACTTACCATGGCCTGGCATGGCAAGATATTACTTACTGCCTGGCCTCCTCTTATTCTGATTGACTAGCCCTCATGGCCAGTGGTCAAGATCCCTTATCTCATGGCCTCCTACCCTCTCTCTTCCTCTCCCTTCTCTCCTCCTTGTCTCTGCCTCAGACCACAAGCCCAGGGATTTGATGCCCCACCTACATCCCTTCTGCCCAGCTATGAACTCTAGGCATCTTTATTCAACCAACAGTTTTTAATTAAGGAACAAGGTTACATAGCATCACTTGGTTTACTTAAGAATTTCCTTGTCTCTGGGACAACCAGA
This sequence comes from Mus caroli, assembly GCF_978045245.1. Lineage (NCBI taxonomy): Eukaryota > Metazoa > Chordata > Mammalia > Rodentia > Muridae > Mus > Mus caroli. Next base: position 77,368,384 of record NW_028227267.1, read on the forward strand.
TCTTGGGGACCAGTATTTAGGATTAAAATACATAGTAATAGACCAAATCTCAACAATATTACATTATCATCACTATGATACTATTACAGTGTAATTATTCATTTTTTATGCAGAACCTCATTTAAGAACACATGAAATCATCACTTAGGGACATCTGCATATAATCTAATCATGACTAAAACTTTGATTTGTTGGTATCTATTCACTAGTTTTTCAATAGAGCTGACTGTAAAGTGGCAATAAGTATACTGATAATTACAGTGAAAAATAAGATGGGCACATGTCATCTGTCAACATTCACCTTATTTATTCTCTAGTTGTCTTTGACTTACCACTCCAACTGCCATGAACACTGGTACTCAGAAACTTTATTTTTATTCTAGATGAAAGTCAACTTATACTAGGAAAATCAAATTATTCCTTCTAAAAATCTTATCTCCAAACCTGAGATTTCAGTTCCATTTTGTTCTTATGAACAAGTCAAAGCCCATTTTTAGCTTTTGAATAATCTATAAACCTGTTTCTATTTATCTCATCAAAAGAGGAAAACTGAAACAGGCACTCAGAATCACAGTCATTTATTTAGGGAAATGTTTGCTATGATCTAGTTTATATTGAGTTGAAGCAAGGCAGGATATAAGTTATCACGAACTATTAATTTTAAATTCAGTGGGGGAGGAAGAGTATAAAATTTTTTTCTGCTATTATTTTAACTTACTTTATCCTTTCAGTTAGACTGGGTGATGTTCTATTAGATAAGACATTAGGGAAACACTTTATTAAATATTTACATGTTAAAAGAGAATCATAGTTTATTTATCAGATAAATTTTAAATAAAATTGTGATTTTGCAAAGGCAGAAGCCTGTAACAGAATTCCAAGAAAATCATTAAAATTTTAAGAAAAATATTATGATAGAAATTTTCAATAGTTATTTAGTGCCAGAGACTCCAAGAATCAATAAAGATAACTTCTCTAGGTGAAAAACACAACTTCATCTTTCAGGTACACATAGTATGTAAATGTTTTTCTCATGGTCTATATACACTATACTTAGATAAGCCTCAAATAGTTTCATGTGATTTCAAAGGATGTCATATAAAATTTCCAGAAATTTGCTGTGTAGATTGGCAGGTCTGATCAAGAGGTATAATTATTAAAAATGAGTGCTCTTTCTGAAATGATAGGGTAGTAAGTTGCATGTTGTCGAAGGTATCCTTCTTTAATTGTTTCAATTTATTTTAAATTCTAGCTAGACTTCTCCATAAAGGACACCTAATGGTCCTGCACTCTTTCCTAAATGACAACAGTTCTTTTGGGTTAACATATTTACTCTCCATTTGTGGTCAATGAATTTACAGCTTTCATTGGTGTGCACAGTTTTTATGAAAACCACTTTGTTTTGTTTTATTTAGAAGAAATATGTTTAGGACTATAGTATCTGCAGAGGAAACTTGTGGGGATGGTTTTCTTAGAAATGTTTTTTTTAGCTTGACTTTTCTGAAGGGAAAGGATGGAGGAGTGAAGAGTGGATCTGGAAGAAAGGGCAGGTGAGCATGAGGGATTGGGAAGAAAGGAGGAATAAGAAATTGATGTCAGGATGCATGTATAGGAGAAGAGTAAATAAATTGTTCTTAAAAAAGATCACCCAAGTTGTATCCAAGTAAGTATGTACTTTAATATCATTGACAACTATATATTTATTCAACCTACATACTGTATATTCAAACTGTTCAGCATTATTGGACTTCTAAGAAAACCATAATACTCAGTCATACCAAGTGGTAGAGGTTGCAAGGTACAGTATTTCCAAATTTTCCCTGTGTAATGCTTGCATGCCACTTACTCAGAAGAATGAATGAGTATGTGAGATGTCATGTCCAGGGCTAAGACTATATGTTGAAAGCAGTGGGGGCATTGGAAGCGATATATATATATATATATATATATATATATAATGTTGGAAGCAAAGTAATAATATCTAATTGTGGTTTTGTGTGCTGTTTAGAGTTAGTCAGTCCAGAAAAATAATTTTCTTCTTTATGAGACTTCTATAAAAAGTGATTAAGACAAAAATGTTCCTTATTCTATTTTGTTAGTATGTTTATTGTTCTGTTCAATATATAAAGAGGATAGCCTTTATTCAGGATTCCTACACTTCATATTAGACGGTTAAACTAATCTTAGATTAGGTGGTTCTCTTTTAGTTTAGACAGCTATTCGATTAGAATAGGAAATACTAAAATTCTTGATTAAATCATGTCTGTTCTTGACCCCAAAGGTAAATGACATTAAGAGGATGTCTTTCTTTTATGTGGCATCACCACAGAGCTCGGCTAGAAATAGGACACAGGTGTTCATGTACTGGTCGTTTCATCATGAGATCCATAGTGAGACACCTATCAATCACCTAAAAATCCAGGTGTATTAGCACAGATGTAAGTCTAGTGCTGGACAACAAGGCAGGCATATCCCTTATGTTTATTGCTGTGCAGCGTGGCCATATTGATGAGCATCAGATTCAGTGAGGAGCTGTGTCTCCACATAATAATGGTGGAGAGTGATAGAGAAAAGTGGCCCTGTGTTGATTTATAGCATCACCTGAACATGCCCATGTGCCTGCACATCTACATGCATACATTTGCATGAGCATGCACACACACACACACACACACACACACACACACACACACACACACTACCACGCATATACAATATAAAATAAAATCCAAAAAAGAGAATATATCAATGCTTTCTGCATTTGAAAGTCATATCAGGTTGAGTAGGAAGAACCAATGAAAATGGAAACAGAGCACCAGGGAGCAAAGAAAATTCTCCAAACCAAGTGAAGATGTCAGTGCAGTGAGATTATTGACAAACTTTCTGTCGAAGTGAAGTTTTGTTGCTGTGTTTCATATATATATATGTATATATATATATGTATATATATGTGTATATATATGTATATATACACACATATATATATATATACACATATATGTATATATATACATATATTTAATTGTATCTCCAGTCCTTTTCAGTATTTTTAAATATGAAAATAACTTGTAATTTTATAGTAACTTATATTCTTTTATTTTTATATCTTTATATTTATCTATAGATCTGTCTATTATCTATCTGTCTATCTATATATTATTGATCTAGCTATCATCACACTTTATATAGAGAGAATACATATAAATACTCATCAAAAATGATAGATAAAGCTAGTAAAACCAGAATTGCAATGAACCTGCACATGTGAAAGCACATCAATTTAATAAGCCTGTGCCAGAGAGATTACACCTTAAAATATTCACGTACACTTTTAACCTTTCACTGAGGATGAACTCTGAAGTTGAATACTTGTGGGATTTTTGTTCATGCTATGTTGTGATTAAATTGTTTTCTTAAATCTAAGTGATTCCATTTAAATGAAAAGATAATAGACTGGGGGAGCTAAAGGACCTCTGTGACTGTAGTCAAAGCTCTTTACCTCTTCAGGTCTCCTCACTTAGAAAGTGAGAATAATAATATCTATATCAAATTACTATTACTCTAAAATGTAATGCTGACTATCAAAGCTGCTATAACTACAGCATTTGCTTGTAAATTGCTTTTTAAGAATTTCTCTGCAGAGACATTTACTTGGAATCAGCAAGGAAAAGGTATATATAAATATATATATACATTGTACATAAAATGTTATTACCTTCTAATCACTTATATCTCAGCTCTGTCAGGTACTTTAGTAGAGTCTAAACCTATGAATATAAAAATATATAAAAGTTCTATATTCCTTTGGCTTCAATGACATCAAGTCAAAAAGTGAAAATGTCCCTATATAATTAAAAATAATGTGTTAACTGCGCTTTTAACATTGACATGAGGTGCTATGAGAATAGATACATAGAAAATGAAGCCCAAATATAGTATTGGTTACATTTTCACGGTGAGTCTTTTTTTAAATCTAAGCTTGATAAGATAGACTGAGTTCCTAGAATTAGGTTGAAAATCAGCAGTAGCAGCAGAAGAATCACTCAGAGAAAAGAGATAAATGTCCTCATTGAGATGGGGAGAGCAGTATAAATTAAACCAGTCCATATTTGCTGTACAAAGTTGAGATGTATGAACTTCAGGATTCATATACTGAGCATCAGTGAAACTGTGACTATAACTTTTACTAAAAAATTTGCTCCTGTGGATAGTATTGTTTCTATATATGTAAATAGATATTTTAAAGAAACTATGGTTAAAATCCAGATTAGCATATTTAAAATAAGAGATAATTATTGTGCAATGAATCATGTTTCATCTCCTTTTGGGTCTTTGCAATTTATTATACGGTGAATAAAGGAATATACTTTTAGAATTTGATTTAAAAAAAAAGCTAAACAATTATATATAGGGAATGAGCATAGCAGACAAATAATTAAAGACCAGTCAAATTTGTCCATCAAAGATGATTGACATCATGCTTTGAACAGATATACCTCAAAAGAGAAAAAGAGTATACTAAGCAAATATATAATTATAGAGGGCATATGCTACCATATAATCAACAATTCCAAAATTATTGAAAGTACTACAAAGATTATTACACATGTCCTAAGACAATGGCACACTTATGAGTGAATATGGATATAATAATTAAGGAATAAGGATTATAGGAGCAGCAAAAATCTATCCGAAAAATGGACCATTTTGCTCATGCAAATAACAAAATACTGAGCAAAATTTAATAGAATTTAAGAAAAACATGTATATTTCTGTGAATTTCGTTAGTTGTTACCTGTTCAATAATACAGTGCCTTGCTTTTATGTACTTATCTGGTTACTCTCTGGGTCTCATATTACATCTGTAGTGTGTATCCCACAGGTGATAGTGTTCTCTTAGTTCAAAGTGAGGACTGATACTCAACACAGTTGAAGAAAAGCATCCTTCTCTTCAGTTTAGTGGGTTAATATGGAAATCTGCATCTTAGTTTTTAAAAGAAGAAAGAAGGCATATACTAGAGGGGGAATTGCTCTCTGACGAAGGAACATGCCCCCAAGATGAGTAAGATTCTATTGGTTGACATGTCCTTGACAAAGAAGGAAGACAAGGATGAAGTCTAGTTTTTCAGAGAGCATTGTATTCTAGATGCCAATACCCTGAAAGCAAAATATTTACTTAAAATTAATCAGAAACTTTCAGATTGGATCCCAGCAAACCCCTAGAATGAGAACACACCTTACGTATACTAAATGATACAGAATCACAGACATTCAAAAGTTGAGGTGGCCATCTCCTTAACAGCTTTCCACTTACAGAACACTTGTATTACTGAAACCAGTCATCTATGAGGTTTTATTCTCTTCTTTTTTTTAAAGTTGTCAGTATAAGGTGGTCTGGTCATATGGCTCATGTCTATTATCCCACTGCTACACATACTGAAATAGGAGACCAACCATAAGTGTGAGGGTAGCTTGAGCAACAAATGGAATTCTAAGATATCCTGAGCTAAAGAATTGGACCCTCTTTCAAAATTAATATCAAATTAAATTTGAAGCTAGGCAATTTTCAACATAGTTATGTCCCTTCTGTCTGATGAAACTTGCACTTAGAGCACTAGCATGCTTAGTCACAAACCAAACTTCCAATGAAAAGACCCTGTATTACTTTATTAATGTGTATCTTTTGTATGATACTACTTACCTACATTCAAAAATATATTGTATAATTTTCAATTGTCCATGTTCATGGAAGAACTATTGGAATATGATCCATGTTGCCTCATGTTAGGACTCTTCTATAAAGCAATTTTGACCAATGAGTACAGAAAGGATAGCAAATAAATATATAAATAAATAAATACATGCAGAAACAGACAAACAGACAAACAAACAAACAGCTTGAATGGAAGAGGCATCTAAAATGCTCTATCACAATTCTTTCCTTGCTCCTTGTATATGGCAGTTACACCAGGGAACTGGCTTAACAAATACTCAAAGGAAATCTTAAACACTTTGATTGTAGGAAGTTGGCTTATTTAGCTTTAAAATTATTTTCCATTATTAAGGATTGAACATATTTTCCTCTTTTAGTTCATGATTAGATGACCATCGTAGGATGAGAAATTGGATTCACTTTGTTTTCAAATTAAAAACCATTAAGATTAGAAGCCAGGAAGATGAAGTTCAAGGATAATACTAACCATTAATATCTTTTCCCTGCCTTTACCAGAGAAGCTCAATTATATAACTATGATTTTCCAAGGGATACAAGTCTTTTATTTATTGGAAATTGTTACTTGATTAAGCACTTAGATGGAATGGGAAAATTGAATTAGGCTCAAATATAAAAGGAAATAAATTCAGATGATAGGCCTTGGAAGGTAGCAATGAGAGCTGTATGTGTTAAGCAGGGCTAAATAGTTAGTGTGCATGAGTATGAGTAGTTATTGTCGTCAATTTCAGTGAGATTCAGAAATCAGTAGAAAATTACTCATAATTAATCAATAATTCACTGAGAGATTACTTCTTAGCATAGTTTCTGTTGTATTTAAAGCAGTTTGAGCCACTCGAGTATCAGGGTGCCTTGCCAGAGGAGTCTCCAGACACCCGCAAGGACCTGCACAGGACTCCCCATGGGATCCTAAGACCTCTGGTGAGTGGAACACAGCTTCTGTTCCAATCCAATCGAGCAGGACCTAAGACTGCATTAACTAGGGAAGCAGGCAACCCAGCCTGAGGTGGGGCACAAGTCGCTTCCGGTCCACTCGAGCACCAGGGTGCCTTGCCAGTGGAGTCTCCGGACACCCTCAAGGACCCACACAGTATTCCCCACAGGATCCTAAGACTTGATTGGAACACAACTTCTGCAGGAGGCAGGTTCGATCACCAGATATCTGGGCACCTTCCCTGCAAGAATAGAGCTTGCCTGCAGAGAATACTCTGACCACTGAAACTAAGGAGAGAGCCAGCCTCCCAGGTCTGCTGATAGAGGCTAACAGAGTCTCCTGAGGAACAAGCTCTAATCAGAGACAACTATAACAGCTAGCTTCAGAGATTACCAGATGGCGAAAGGCAAACGTAAGAATCCTACTAACAGAAATCAAGACCACTCACCATCATCAGAACGCAGCACTACCATCCCACCTAGTCCTGGGCACCCCAACACAGCCGAAAATCTAGACCCAGATTTAAAAGCATATCTCATGATGATGGTAGAGGACATCAAGAAGGACTTTCATAACTCACTTAAAGAAATACAGGAGAGCACTGCTAAAGAGTTACAGGTCCTTAAAGAAAAACAGGAAAACACAACCAAACTGGTAGAAGTCCTTAAAGAAAAACAGGAAAACACAACCAAACTGGTAGAAGTCCTTAAAGAAAAACAGGAAAACACATCCAAATAGGTGATGGAAATGAACAAAACCTTACTAGACCTAAAAAGGGAAGTAGACACAATAAAGAAAACCCAAAGGGAAGCAACGCTGGAGATAGAAACCCTAGGAAAGAAATATGGAAACATAGATGCAAGCATCAGCAACAGAATACAAGAGATGGAAGAATCTCAGGTGCAGAAGATTCCATTGAGAACATCACATCAGCACAACAATCAAAGAAAATACAAAATGCAAAAGGATCCTAACTGAAAACATCCAGGAAATACAGGACACAATGAGAAGACCAAACCTACGGATAATAGGAGTTGATGAGAATGAAGATTTTCAACTTAAAGGGCCAGCAAATATCTTCAACAAAATAATAGAAGAAAACTTCCCAATCCTAAAGAAAGAGATGCCCATGATCATACAAGAAGCCTACAGAACTCCAAATAGACTGGACCAGAAAAGAAATTCCTCCCGACACATAATAATCAGAACAACAAATGCACTAAATAAAGATAGAATATTAAAAGCAGTAGGGAGAAAGGTCAAGTAACATATAAAGGCAGGCCTATCAGAATTACACCAGACTTTTCACCAGAGACTATGAAAGCCAGAAGATCCTGGACAGATGTTATACAGACACTAAGAGAACACAAATGCCAGCCCAGGTTACTATACCCGGCCAAACTCTCAATTACCATAGATGGAGAAACCAAAGTATTCCACAACAAAACCAAATTCACACATTATCTTTCCACCAATCCAGCCCTTCAAAGGATAATAACAGAAAAAAAAATACAAGGACGGAAATCACGCCCTAGAAAAAGCAAGAAAATAATCCCTCAACGAACCTAAAAGAAGACTGCCACAAGAACAGAATGCCAACTCTAACAACAAAAAGAAAAGGAAGCAACAATTACTTTTCCTTAATATCTCTTAATATCAATGGACTCAACTCCCCAATAAAAAGACATAGACTAACAGACTGGCTACACAAACAGGACCCAACATTCTGCTGCTTACAGGAAACCCATCTCAGGGAAAAAGACAGATACTACCTCAGAGTGAAAGGCTGGAAAACAATTTTCCAAGCAAATGGTCTGAAGAAACAAGCTGGAGTACCCATTCTGATATCGAATAAAATCGACTTCCAACCCATGGTTATCAAAAAAGACAAGGAGGGACACTTCATACTCATCAAAGGTAAAATCCTCCAAGAGGAACTCTCAATTCTGAATATCTATGCCCCAAATGCAAGGGTAGGCACATTCATTAAAGAAACTTTAGTAAAGCTCAAAGCACACATTGCACCTCACACAATAATAATGGGAGACTTCAACACACCACTTTCATTAATGGACAGATCATGGAAACAGAAACTAAACAGGGACACATTGAAACTAACAGAAGTTATGAAACAAATGGACTTAACAGATATCTACAGAACATATTATCCTAAAACAAGAGGATATACCTTCTTCTCAGCACCTCACGGGACCTTCTCCAAAATTGACCATATATTTGGTCACAAAATAGGCCTCAACAGATACAAAAATATTGAAATTGTCCCATGCATCCTATCAGACCACCATGGACTAAGGCTGATCTTCAATAACAAAATGAATAATAGAAAGCCAACATTCACGTGGGAACTGAACAACACTCTTCTCAATGATACCTTGGTCAAGGAAGGAATAAAGAAAGAAATTAAGGACTTTTTAGAGTTTAATGAAAATGAAGCCACAACTTAACCAAACCCATGTGACGCAATGAAAGCGTTTCTAAGAGGGAAACTCATAGCTCTGAGTGCCTCCAAAAAGAAACTAGAGAGAGCACACACTAGCAGCTTGACAACACATCTAAAAGCTCTAGAATAAAAAGGAAGAAAATTCACCCAAGAGGAGTAGACAGCAGGAAATAATCAAACTCAGGGGTGAAATCAACCAAGTGGAAACAAGAAGAACTATTCAAAGAATCAACCAAACAAGGAGCTGGTTCTTTGAGAAAATCAACAAGATAGATAAACCCTTAGCTAGACTCACTAGAGGGTACAGGGACAACATCCTAATTAACAAAATCAGAAATGAAAAGGGAGACATAACAACAGATCCTGAAGAAATACAAAACACCATCAGATCCTTCTACAAAAGTCTATACAAAACAAAACTTGAAAACCTGGACGAAATGGACAAATTTCTGGACAGATACCAGGTACCAAAATTAAATCAGGATCAAGGTAACGAGCTAAACAGTCCCATATCCCCTAAAGGAATAGAAGCAGTCTTTAATAGTCTCCCAGTCAAAAAAAGCCCAGGACCAGATGGGATTAGTGCAGAGTTCTACCAGACCTTCAAAGAAGATCTAATTCCAGTTCTTCACAAACTATTCCACAAAATAGAAGCAGAAGGAACTCTACCCAACTCATTCTATGAAGCCACAATTACTCTGATACCTAAACCACAGAAAGATCCAACAAAGATAGAGAAATTCAGACCAATTCCCTTATGAATATTGATGCAAAAATACTCAATAAAATTCTCGCTAACTGAATCCAAGAACACATTAAAGCAATCATCCATCCTGACCAAGTAGGTTTTATGCCAGGGATGCAGGGATGGTTTAATATACGGAAATCCATCAACGTAATCCATTATATAAACAAACTCAAAGACAAAAACCACATGATCATCTCGTAAGATGCAGAAAAAGCATTCGACAAGATCCAACACACATTCATAATAAAAAGTCTTGGAAAGGTCAGGAATTCAAGGCCCATACCTAAACATGATAAAAGCAATCTACAGCAAACCAGTAGCCAACATCAAAATAAATGGTGAGGAGCTTGAAGCAATCCCACTAAAATCAGGGACTAGACAAGGCTGTCAACTCTCCCTATACATATTCAATATTGTACTTGAAGTCCTACCCAGAGCAATTCGAAAACAAAAGGAGATCAAGGGCATACAGATTGGAAAAGATGAAGTCAAAATATTACTTTTTGCAGATGATATGATAGTATATATAAGCGACCCTAAAAATTCCACCAGAGAACTCCTAAACCTGATAAACAGCTTCCGTGAAGTAGGTGGATATAAAATTAACTCAAACAAGTCAATGGCCTTTCTCTACACAAATAATAAACAGGCTGAGAAAGAAATTAGGGAAACAACACACTTCTCAATAGTCACAAATAATATAAAATATCTTGGCGTGATTCTAACTAAGGAAGTGAAAGATCTTTATGATAAGAACTTCAAGTCTCTGAAGAAAGAAATTAAAGAACATCTCAGAAAATGGAAAGATCTCCCATGCTCATGGATTGGCAGGATCAACATTGTAAAAATGGCTATCTTACCAAAAGCAATCTACAGAGTCAATGTAATCCCCATCAAAATTCCAACTCAATTCTTCAATGAATTAGAAAGAGCAATATGCAACTTCATCTGGAATTAAAAAAAACCTAGGATAGCAAAAACTCTACTCAAGGATAAAAGAACCTCTGGTGGAATCACCATGCCTGACCTAAAGTTTTACTATAGAACAATTGTGATAAAAACTTCATGGTACTGGTATAGTGACAGACAAGTAGACCAATGGAATAGAATTGAAGACCCAGAAATGAACCCACACACCTATGGTCACTTGATCTTCGACAAGGGAGCTAAAACCATCCAGTGGAAGAAGGACAGCATTTTCAACAAATGGTGCTGGCACAACTGGTTGTTATCATATAAAAGAATGGGAATTGATCCATTCCTATCTCCTTGTACTAACATCAAATCTAAGTGGATCAAGGAACTTCACATAAAACCAGAGACACTGAAACTTATAGAGGAGAAAGTGTGGAAAAGCCTTGAAGATATGGGCACAGGGAAAAGATTCCGGAATAGAACAGCTATGGCTTGTGCTGTAAGATCGAGAATTAACAAGTGGGATCTCATGAAACTGCAAAGCTTCTGCAAGGCAAAAGACACCATGAATAAGACAGAAAGACCACCAACAGATTGGGAAAGGATCTTTACCTATCGTAACTCAGATAGGGGACTAATATCCAATATATATAAAGAACTCAAGAAGGTGGACTCCAGAAAATCAAATAACCCCATTAAAAAATGGGGCTCAGAGCTGAACAAAGATTTCTCACCTGAGGAATACCGAATGTCAGGGAAGCACCTGAAAAAATGTTCAACATCCTTAATCATCAGGGAAATACAAATCAAAACAACCCTGAGATTCCACCTCACACCAGTCAGAATGGCTAAGATCAAAAATTCAGGTGAAAGCAGATGCTGGGGAGGATGTGGAGAAAGAGGAACACTCCTCCAATGTTGGTGGGATTGCAAGCTTGTACAACCACTCTGGAAATCAGTCTGGTGGTTCCTTAGAAAATTGGACATAGTACTACCAGAGCATCCAGCAATACCTCTTCTGGGCATATAACCCGAAGATGTCCCAACGGGTAAGAAGGACACATTCTCCACTATGTTCATAGCAGCCTTATTTATAATAGCCAGAAGCTGGAAAGAACCCAGATGCCCCTCAACAGAGGAATGGATACAGAAAAATGTGGTACATTTACACAATGGAGTACTACTCAGCTATTAAAAAGAATGAATTTATGAAATTCCTAGCCAAATGGATGGACCTGGAGGGCATCATCCTGAGTGAGGTAACACAATCACAAAGGAACTCACACAATATGTACTCACTGATAAGTGGATATTAGCCCAAAACTTAGGATACCCAAGATATAAGGTATAGTTTGCTAAACACATGAAACTCAAGAAGAATGAAGACTGAAGTGTGGATACTATGCCCCTCCTTAGAATTGGGAACAGAACACCCATGGAAGGAGTTACAGAGACAAAGTTTGGAGCTGTGACGAAAGGATGGACCATCTAGAGACTGCCATATCCAGAGATCCATCCCATGATCAGCATCCAAACGCTGACACCATTGCATTCACTAGCAAGATTTTGCTGAAAGGACCCAGATATAGCTGTCTCTTGTGAGACTATGCCGGGGCCTGGCAAACACAGAAGTGGATGCTCACAGTCAGCTAGTGAATGGATCACAGGGCCCCCAATGGAGGAGCTGGAGAAAGTACCCAAGGAGCTGAAGGGATCTGCAACCCTATAGGTGGAAGAACATTATGAACTAACCAGTACCCTGGAGCTCTTGACTCTAGCTGCATATGTATCAAAAGTCGGCTTAGTTGGCCATCACTGGAAAGAGAGGCCCATTGGACATGCAACCTTTATATGCCCCAGTACAGGGGAAAGCCAGGGCCAAAAAATTGGGAAAGGGTGGGTAGGGAAGTAGGGGGGAGGATATGGGGAACTTTTGGGATAGCATTGGAAATGTAATTGAGGAAAAGGTATAATAAAAAAAATTAAATTAAACTGTTTGACCAAATTTGGTTTCACACTAACTTTTGCATGCTATGAACTAGGTAAGATAAAGTCTAATTAATTTGAAAATCAAGTAGATACTTTCTGTACACCAACACACACACACACACACACACACACACACACACACACACACACACACACACACACACAGAGAGAGAGAGAGAGAGAGAGAGACTTTCTCTAAACCTGTGTTTAGACACTTTGAACCATTTTGTAATTTCACTCTTCTGTTTCCATTACATTTAAAAAGACTTCTTGAGAATGTCTTTTGATTCTTGATTTCTTAAATTGCCTATTGCCCATTTTTAAAATTAATTTATTTATTTACATTCCATAGGTTGTCCCAATTCCCAGTCCCTCCACCCAGAATTCTTCACCCCATTCCCTCCTCCCTTAGGCTCTGAGAAGGTACTCCACCCCTAACTCCACCCACCCATCCCCACCTCTCCCTTCTCTGGGACATCAAGTCTCTCCAAGATTAGGTACATCCATTCCCACTGAGGACAGACAAGGCAGTCCTCTGCTACATATAAGCTGGGGACTAAGGATCAATCCATGTATGCTCTATGTTGGTGGCTTAGTCTCTGGGAACTCTGAGGGGTCCAGGCTAGTTGATACTTTTGTTCTTTCTATGGGGTTGCCATTCCCTTCATCTATTTCAGTACTTCCCCTCACTCTTCCATGGGGGTCCATGACCTCAGTCTAATGGTTGGCTCTAAGTGTTTACATCTGTTTCAGTTATCTGCTTGTAGAGTCTCTTAAGAGGACAGCCATGCTTGGCTTCTGTCTGCAAGCATTACATGGCATCATTAATAGTGTCAGTGTTTGGTACCTGCCCATGGAATGAATTTCAAGTTGGGCAGGTCACTGGATAGCCTTTCTTTCTGTCTCTTCCCTGTTTGTGTCCCTGCATTTCTTTTATACAGGAACAATTCTGGGTCCAAAATTTTGAAGGTCAGTAGGTGACCCCATATATCTACTGAGGGCACTGTCTATCTACTGGAGGTTGTCTCTTCAGGCTCCATCTTCCCACTGTTGGGCATTTTGGTAAAGTCATTCCCATTGAGTCCTGGGAGCTGTCACATGTCATGTCTCTGGAACTTTCTAGAGGTTTCTGCTGCCCCCTACCTCCACAGCTGCATATTTCTATTCATTCTCCTGGACCTCTCTGCATCTTAATCTGTCTCTCATTCTCATCACTCAAAGGAAAGTGCTTTTAAATATCATGAATACATCTTAAACACAACATCACTTAACCCAAAGTTGGCCATTCATATTTCACTGGATTTCTGTAGAGTTTCCATTATGATCAATCAGTATCTTCAATTTCCAAATTAGTACTCACAATTTTTGGAGTTCCAGACCTCTGTAACTGAACAACATATATTGAAGTTAAGCATATTTTTGAAGTTGGGGCATGTGAATCTTTCTTGAAATCTCCTAGGCAGGTTATGCATTTTAAGTTGTTGTTTAAATAACACCACAAATGCATATTCCAGCCCTAACATGCATATCTACTCCCCTGTCAAATATCACTCCCCTGTCAAATATCATTGTCTCTCAAAAAATTTCTCAGTCATCCAGCATTAAATGTTTTGATGACGGTTATTTCTCTCTCTCTCTCTCTCTCTCTCTCTCTGTGTGTGTGTGTGTGTGTGTGTGTTCATGCCTGCATGTGTGTGTGTCTCCCTCTCTTTCTCTGTCTCTTATTTGGTGAATGAATCACTGTCTATTTAAATACACACACACACACACACACACACACACACACACACACACACACACATACCCTGGATGTCTTCTTGGTTGCTTATCCATATGTTTACCACTTTTAAAGATTGAATACTTTATATTTACATCATCTCATCATAAGGAATCATTATATACATCTCACACAGTATAAAAACCTGAATATTGAACATATTGCGAATTTTATCCTTCATATACATATTGTGTTTTTATGAGAAAAAAAAAAGCTTTAAAAGATTCAAGAACAGACCATTGTAGCCTGAAGTGGTGTGGTAGTGTTCATAGGCAGGAAATATTTAAATTCAGCCTTGAAATCATTTAGAATAAATAGTTGTAAAGAGTAAGAAAAAGTGTCTAGCCTGTAGGTTGAATATCTTCCAAAATAGTTAAGTGGAAATAGGGAAGGTTTATTCACAGGCTAATCAAGGTGAAACTATTTGTAATGAAGCATTTGTTTTCAAGATTATTGTGTATCTTTTAAAATGCATTTTATCAGGGTCCTTTCAGCAAACATTTGCTAGTGTATGCAATGGTGTCATCTTTTGGAGGCTAATTATGGGATGGATCCCTGGATATGGCAGTCTCTAGATGGTCCATCCTTTTGTCTCAGCTCCAAACTTTGTCTCTGTAACTCCTTCCATGGGTGATTGTTTCCAATTCTAAGAAGGGGCAAAGTGTCCACACTTTGGTCTTCGTTCTTCTTCAGTTTCATGTGTTTTGCAAATTGTATCTTATATCTCAGGTATACTAAGTTTCTGGGCTAATATCCACTTATCAGTGAGTACATATTGTGTGAGTTCTTTTGTGATTGGGATACCTCACTCAGGATGATACCTCCAGGTCCATCCATTTGCTCTGTCTCTTGTGAGACTAGGCCAGGCCCTAGCAAACACAGAAGTGGATGCTCACAGTCAGCTATTGGATGGATCACAGGGCCCCGAGTGGAGGAGTTAGAGAAAGTATCCAAGGAGCTAAAGAGATCTGCAACCCTATAGGTGCAACAACATTATGAACTAACCAGTACTCCGAAGCTCTTGACTCTAGCTGCATATGTATCAAAAGATGGCCTAGTCGGCCATCACTGGAAAGAGAGGCCCATTGGACATGCAAACTTTATATGCCCCAGTACAGGGGAACGCCAGGGCTAAAAAGTGGGAATGGGTGGGTAGGGAAGTGGGGGGGGAGGGTATGGGGGACTTTTGGGATAGCATTGGAAATGTAATTGAGGAAAATACATAATAAAAAAATATTTAAAAAATGTATTTTATTTTTGTGATTATAATATAAACTGCTTTAGTTTGCTTCTCTCATCATTCCTCCAGATCCTCCCATACATCCCTTCTTTTTCTCTTCCAAATCTATGACTTCTTTGGTCATTAAATGTTGTTATATTACCTTGTGAATGTATATATATATACATATAGGTTATACTTTGAAATACATATATGTATATATATATTTCAATGTATAACCTGTTCAGACTATGTAATGCTAGTTGTATGAATGTTTCCATGAATGAGTATTTAGTACTAAAATAACTAGCTTATGTGTTCATCCATATAAAAGACTATTTCTCCCACTGTCAACGATATTTAGAGGTTTGCAGTTCTTTCTTTAGGTTCAATGAAAGCTGGGAAAACATATGAATGAAAAGTTCCTTCATTGAAAATGTTAGCTTTGGATAAACAATTAAATTTAATAATAAGTAGTTAAGGTATTAGCCTTTATGATTGGAATGTATTAAAACCTTTAATTTAAAAAAAATGTGTAATGTACTGTGAATATATTCTTCACAATAAGCTTATTCTGTAAAAATGGGCAACACCATTCTTCTTTTCCAGATAAATGATTGAATCCCAGAAAATTTGAGTGACTTTAAAGTAGAAATACAAATCTTAAAGGAAGGCAGTTCAAGCTAGATTTATATCCAGATTCAGACTCTTCCATCATGTTAAATGAACTTCTGTTATATAAACTTAATTTGTCAATAAATTCATCAATCATAATGCATTTACTTTTATCCACTAAAGCATGCAGTTTGTTTAGTTTACTTACTCAGATATATTTCTAAGTGACTAATATAAGTCTAATATATATTATCATAAGAAAAGCCAACTAGAAAACTTGCAAAGATTTCTGTTACATTTAAATTAGCATTTGTCAAATTCTCTTTGATATTCTATTTGGTTTCTTGTTGCCTTTATCAGAACTAGGAAGTATAGAGGAAGATAGACAGCTCATTGAACTTATGGTGCCACCTCCTAATGAAATCAACATCCTTAATCCTCAGGGAAATGCAAATCAAAACAACCCTGAAATTCTACCTCACAACAGTCAGAATGGCTCAGATCAAAAATTCAGCTGACAGCAGATACTGGCAAGGATGTGGAGAAAGAGGGACACTCCTCCATTGCTGGTGGGATTACAATATGGTACATCCACTCTGGAAATCAGTCTGGCGGTTCTTCAGAAAATTGGAGATAGTACTACCAAAAGATCCAGCAATACATCTCTTGGACATATACCCAGAAGATGTTTCAACTGGCAATTAGGATACATGCTCCATTATGTTCATAGCGGCCTTATTTATAATAGCCAGAAGCTGAAAAGAACCCAGATGCTCCTCAACAGAAAAATGGATACAGAAAATGTAGTACATTTACACAATGGAATACTACTCAGCTATTAAAAACTCAGCTATGAACATTTATCCTGAATTTATCCTGAATTTATGAAATTCTTAGACAAATGGATGGATTTGGAGGATATCATCCTGAGTGAGGTAACCCAATCACAAAAGAACACACATGATATGCACGCAATGATAAGTGGATATTAGCCCAGAAACTTGGAATATCCAAGATACAATTTGCAAAACACATGGAACTCAAGAAGAAGGAAGACCAAAGTGAGGATACTTCACTCCTTTTTAGAATGGGGAACAAAACACCCATGGAAGGAGTTACAGAGACAAAGTTTGGACCTGAGACAAAGGAAGGACCATCCAGATCTGCCCCATTCGGGGATTCATCCCATAAACAACCACCAAACCCAGGCACTATTGCATTTGCCAGCAAGATTTTGCCGACAGGACCCTGATATAGCTGTCTTTTTTGAGGCTATGCCAGTGCCTGGCAAATACAGAAGTGGATGCTCACAATCATCTATTGGATGGAACACAATGAAGGAGCTAGAGAAAGTAACCAAGAATCTAAAGGAGTCTGCAACACTATAGGAGGAACAACAATATGAACTAAGCAGTACCCCCAGAGCCTGTGTTTCTAGATGCATATGAAGCAGAAGATGGCCTAGTCGGCCATCAATGGGAGAGGAGGCCCTTGGTCTTCCGAAGATTATATGCCCCAATACAGGAAAATGCAAAGGCCAGGAAGCAAGAGTAGGTAGATTGGGGAGCAGGGTGAGGGGAGGTTATAGGGAACTTTTGGGATAGCATTTGAAGTGTAAAGGAAGAAAATATCTTTTTTTATTATTATTATTACGTATTTTCCTCAATTACATTTCCAATGCTATCCCAAAAGTCCCCCATACGGAAGAAAATATCTAATAAAAAATGTTTTTGAAAAAAAGGAAAAAGAAAAAGAAACACAAACCCCCTCCCCCAGTAGCTTTCCCAGTTACCCAGGAACAAAAGCCAGAAAATGTAAATTCACAAAATTATCAACTAGTCAACAATACTGTTAAAGTGCAAGATTGTAAACATTTTAAAGAATCAATAGTAACTTATGGATTGCACTCACCTTATGTGAGGCAGATGATAAATACTGGGTGGTGGAGTCCAAGAATTGCCTCACAAACCACATTAATGCCAATTTCAGTCAGATAGGGATAGTTTGTTAAGCATATGCCCTAGGACTGGTAGACCAAGACCATTATCCAGACTCAGGAACTGAGCCATGAAATTAAGATTCTACAGGATTTTTAAGCCTAACATTCACAAATATCTGTGCCAAGTTATTTTACCAACCAGGATCTGGGAATGGGGGATTTCCTTAGAAACATGTCCCTGATGAACATTTACCTTGTCCCCATTAGTTGGGGCACTCAACTAAGGCAGAGGATTTGCCTTATGTAACATTTATGTCTTAATGTGTTTACCAGGATGTGAGTTTTCTAACATTCATGTCTTAACTTGTCACCTGGATGTCAGTTACCCACTCATATGTTTCTTTCTGCAAAAAGGATGCCACTTCCAAAGGGGGTCTTGGGAACTTAAACTTTACCCAACTATTACACAAAATGGAAATCTTATTCAATATAGTTTCTTATAGTGCTGCAGATGTCTCTCTTATGTTGGAGTTTATCCCAGGGGCAGCTTATACTATAAAAGCTTATACATGGGTGTAGGAAGTGCTGTTGTACAGGTTCAAATTATTTAGTTAGTTCTACTAACTTATATTGTTATTAGTTTCACAAAACATAATAGAATATGTAATCAGTCCTGACATTAGAAAGTTTCCAAATAAAGCAGAAACATATGAGAAAATTTCCTTGTAATGGCAGGATAGCTATGTAACATCTAGGACTTAACATTTTACCTAGGTCTTAACATTTCATCTAGGCCTTAATACTTTATTTAGGCCCTAACACCAGGGCTACCCAAAATGGGATTAGCCCCCAAGGCTGGAAAGATTTAGTAGCAGCTGTACTGGAAACCAGTTCTCAATTACAATAGCAGATCTGATGACAAGAAGAAGCTGCAGTTATAGAAAATTATAATATGTCTAAAGGTAAAAGACTAATTATTAGGTAAAGGTCAATTTTCTGATTTAAGACAGCAATTTGGTTACTGGATTACAATATTAAAGTAAATAATGTGCTTTAGTAGCTTTAAGAATAATGGAATAAGCCGGGCGTGGTGGCGCATGCCTTTAATCCCAGCACTCGGGAGGCAGAGGCAGGAGGATTTCTGAGTTCGAGGCCAGCCTGGTCTACAGAGTAGCCCAGGACAGCCAGGGCTACACAGAGAAACCCTGTCTCGGAAAAAAAAAAAAAAAAGAATAATGGAATAAGGCAGAGAAAGAAGAAAATGGTCTGTCATTCACAAAGAGTATGCAAAGCCCAGAGAGACTTTTACTGAATTCTTACATAGATTAACATCCATGATAAACTGGACAATAGGAGGTCCCCAAAGACCACTAGGAGTAGAAGTCTATGTGGAAGCAAAGAGTCTTTATTCAAGCTTGAGCTAACACTCCCAGGCCCCTCTGACACAGCAGGGTAGGGCAGAAGGCCTAAGCAGTTCAGCCTTTTTATTGTGGTTGCAGCAGGATGGGAGGCTTATCAACTTGGCAGTTACAAGAATGGCTAACAATTATTTCAGTTGGCTTAAGGAATCTATCTATATCTATCCATAGCCTCTGGAACATTAGGTATTTTTCTGCTGATGAACTGTTTCTAAGGTGTTACCTTCCAAGAACAGATTGTGGTTTTTTTTTTTTTTTTCCAGTAATTAGAGTTTAGCCTGAAGATAGGGCATATTATATAAAAGGGAGTCCTGGTTACAGGACAGTCTATTTTGTCAAGTTAGAACCACTCAAATATCAGATGCAGAAGATCCCACAATACCTCTCCTGGGCATATACCCAGAAGATGTTCTAACTTGTAATAAGGACACATGCTCCACTATGTTTATAGCAGACGTATTTATAATAGCCAGAGCTGGAAAGAACCCAGATGTCCCTCAACAGAGGAATGGATACAGAAAATATGGTACATTTACACAATGGAGTACTACTCAGCTCTTAAAAAGAATGAATTTATGAAATTCCTAGGCAAATGGATGGACCTGGAGGGCATCATCCTGAGTGAGGTAACCCAATCACAAAAGAACTCACACAATATGTACTCACTTATAAGTGGATCTTAGTCCAGAAACAGAATACCCAAGATGTGGACACTTTGCCCC